>NC_069000.1:7652750-7672988 GCF_001194135.2 Octopus bimaculoides
ATACACACACACACACACACACACACACACACACACACACACACACACATATATCTCAGGTATTTGATTCAGGAAAGTGTCCTCAACCAGCTATCCTATGGTAATGGCTGTTTCAGGAACACTCTTGCAAATATATAAGTTTGCACACTTAGTCAACCAACTTCAAAGACAGAAACAAACGTTGCATATTTACCTCAAAGCCACGTTTTCCCCTCCACCAAATGGTGTCCTCGGGGGGTGGTTTGTCTATCACAGATACAATATCCCCAACCTGAAAATGAAAAAAATGTACAAAAGTAGTAGAGGTTAGTCCAAAGTGGGCAGAGGTCAGTCATGGTGAGCCAAGGCCAGTCAAGACAGACAGAGGTCTGTTGAGGTGGGTGGAGGTTGGCAGAGGTGAGCTGAGGTGGGTAGAGGTTGGCAGAGGTGGGTAGAGATTGGCAAAGGTGGGTAGAGATTGGCCAAGGCAGGCAGAGGTAGGTCAAAGCAGGCAGAGGTCGGGTCAGTCAAAGTGGACAAAGGTCAAACAGGGCAGAGGTTGGTCTAAGTGAGCAGAGGTTTATCAAGATCAAATGGTCAAAACAATATGCTTCAACAGCAACAAATAAAAAGGCAAACTATAAATAGGAACAACAACAACAACAGCAACCACCACCGCCACCACCACCACCACTGCCGCCACTACAGTTGCCAAGACACCACAAACATCTCTGCTGCCACTCCACCACCACCACTACTACTACTGCCATCACTCCCCACCCCATTTACATTCCCCTTTCCTTCATCAATGGCCCAGTGGTTAGGGCAGCGGACTCACAGTCGGAGGATCGCGGTTTCGATTCCCAGACCGAGCGTTGTGCGTGTTTATTGAGCGAAAACACCTAAAGTTCCACGAGGCTCCGGCAGGGCGTGGTGGCAATCCCTGTTGTATTCTTTTGTCCCAACTTTCTCTCACTCTTTCTTCCTGTTTCTTGAGTAACGCTTCGATGGACTGGCGTCCTGTCCAGCTGGTGGGGAACACATACACCATAGAAACCGGGAAACTGAGCCCATGAGCCTGGCTAGGCTTTAAAAGGGCGCATAAATAATTTCTTCATTTCACAAAACACTGAACCTGCTGGTCACAAGCTCAGCTTATACAAAGAACCCCAACATTGGAAAAAGGTAGCATCCTAGAAAAGGAGGTGTCTCCATTCTGTTGCTCAACTAGCCAATTCCATGTGAAACTTTTGAAAAATGCAGACCAACGTAAAAAACAGTATTGTTGTGAGTGGAATGTCTTTCATCAGGGTGCTACTCAAACAGGGCAAACCTGAGGTTAAACAATAACAGCAAAAAAGAAAATGAACCCACTGACCTCTAGTGAAATTTCATCTGCAGCCTGTGCATTGTAGCGACGTATTGCGTGTGCGGCAGCAATAGCAGGTGTGTTGATTCCAGAATCATCCACAGCAAGCAGACGATTTCCGCGATTGTCCATCTGCAATACAGGAAGGGGGAACAGTAAATAACACATGGAATACTTAATAATTACACACACATGCACAAGACTATTTTTTACTGTTATTTGACTATTGAATATAGTGGTCCAACATCAAAATCAACAGGATATTCAACTGGCAGCTGATGAGGGATATCCCTTTTTTCTATAAAGTGTGTTTATCTTTCTCTAATGTCTCTGCTGTTGTTACTGCTCTGTTTGAATTGTTTCTCATGCTTATGACAGTGTTGCCGCTGCAGTTGATTACTTGTCATCGGTGTAGTGTGAATTAGAGGTTAGATAGGTAATTTATTTTAAAGTTATACTTTTTTTTTTTACAAAGAGCACTTATAGAGAATTGCTAATTAAAACAAACACAAACTAGAAATTTGTTGAAATGATTACACTAATTTGCATGTCATATGTTTGTCATATAATTAATTCATAATTAACCATGTACATCTTAGTGTGTACAATGGGAATATCAAAGACAAGTTTAAAATGGTTAAACTAGTTTTAAGACCTGTTGCAAGAGAATTTCAAGTGTGAATACGTCTTGTTATTTAGTTACAACCAATGAAAGAACTTTGATGCTAGTCATGTGACAAGTTGTTTGTGGAGTTAGAATAAAGTGAGACATTATTATTATTATTATTATTCTTACCTCGAGCCAGTTGAGTATGGAGCCGCAGTAGATCATACTTCCAGCAATGGATGAGAACCGTTTCAGATATTTCTGCAGCAGTTCTTGCATCTCCTGAAGGGCACACAGACAGACAAATGTGTGAGAGAAAGAGAGGTGGAAAGGGGAGACATTTAACAACAAATAAAACCTTTTTTTTTTAAAAAAAAACATTAAGCTCACTTCTTTTGAATTCAATTTCCTCAAGCATGAGGAAAATATGAATGTCACAACATCACATAACATTTCCCTTCCCTATAACTCAGTCTTCATGCTTACATCAAGATATGGATATGAATTAATACTGCAACTTCTTCCTAGCTACTCAAATGTGCCAGTCCAGTTGATTGAACATAAATAGAGCAAGTGTGGATTGGTTGCTTTTCTAGACAGTGTTATAGTAGTGTGTGATCATGTGATACTGGCTTTTGTAGTGTGGTGTGGTGGTAGTGAAGATATGCTGTGGTGGTGTAATATGCATTATGCTGTATGGTAGCGTGATGATACTAATGAAATTAAGCTGCTTTTTATCCCTAACACATCTACAATCAAAGACGTTCCAACCTCGACCATCCCATCTTTTATTCAGACGCAGTGGATATAACTTTATCTAACACCATGTACAGAGCTGGCTGACAATACAACATGATGAAGTCATGCTAAAATTCCTTCATAACTTGTTTTCTTCAATAGAAACTTTTACTTTTACTGGCTGGGTGCTAACAGGACACACCTCTTCCTCCCAGCAACATTTACACCCACACAAAGACACACATTTACGCATTCAGATAGTTACATACACACACACACACACACATACACACTGTATTTTTTGGTATACAAGTCAACATAGTATATAGTGTAAGCATGCAGTGTAAATAAACATCATCACTATCTTTCCAAATCCTGCTGAATTTTGTATGTACTTGTTTGGTCCTTTAAAAATTATCTAGGCATATTAAGTTGATCTGTCATTTTTTCGTCTGTAAATTTTGGCCTGAAAAATTTAACTTGGATACCAAAACTTACAGTACATACACACAGTTTTCCACTTTTGCTCACTTCCAGACCAGCTGCAGCAACATGCTTTCCTCTCTGCTACGTAACTATATTTTCAACCTCCCCAGAATGAAAGATAGGGTAACCAGATACCCAGGGAGGCGAAACACTCAGTCAATCTATCAGATAAAGCTTTAATATCCCACACCCAGAAGATAGGGGTCCATCACAATCGTTGCCCATTGTCTCCACTATCCCTGCATCCCTGCACTCTACTATAAAAACTGGGGGGAAGGGGAAGGGTAGTTTTAATGAAAGTATGTCAGTTTAATTAAGTGAAACCAAAGCAACACATCTGAAGTATCATTTCATGTGTGTAGGTGTATGTTTGTAGGTGTGTGTGTGTGTGTGTGTGTGTGAATGTGTAAGAGAAAGAATGAGAAAGTGTATATGTAATTATGTGTGCATTTGAGGAATAGTGCTTCTGGATCTAGTTTTATCCCCCTACCATCACCAACTGATGGCATTTATTAAGAACAGGAAGCAATAACCATGACAACATCAATACGGGCATCCAGTTAGGGAGCTGTATGATATCAAGTTGTCCCATCTCTAATTAATTAAAAGGAGATGTGACGAGACTAAGAAATAGCTCAGTTGTAATTTGACCTCAAACAGGACATCTTTCATCTTTGGGGCAAATCTGGCCATTTTCCTTCTTCACACACACACACACAGACATAACACACAAACACATCAGACATAACACACACATATCAGACACAACATATACACACACCACAGGCACAAATATTGCATCACACAGCAGTGATAGTGAACCCATAAGAATTTCCTTTTACAGGTTCATTATTCCTGTTAGATATAGCAACCAAACCTCCCTCAAATCTCTCCCTACAATCATATACATACATAAACACACCCACACACATGTCTATAGTGCTTGATAAGAGCTGACATATGGATACACAATGATGACATCCTTGTCTAATGATGGTGAAGAAGGCAGTAATTTTCTGATTCTAAAATCTAAATCAGTCCGTTAATTAAAGTGCTGGGCTATTGACCAACAAGTCAAGAGTTCAAACCTAGCATTTCAGATGTCCCCCACCATCACCACCACCACCATAATCTATCACTGCCACTCCCTCGTCTTTCATCCATTTCAAGTCAGTTATTTTGTCGTGGAGACATTGGTGATGATGGCAGTTTCTTCATGTCTGAAGATCAAGAGTAAGAGAAGCACACCCACAAGTGTTTACATGAACTGCAAGGCTTTTCTTCCTGCTAGTGCTTAGTAGTCTTAACCCTTCTGATACCAACCCACCTGAAACTGCCTCAATGACAATAAACTTACTGTTTTAAAGCGGTCTGAATTATAATCTTCCATCAAAATTTTATGCTAATTTGTTCCAGACACCCAGCTTAACAATGAGAAAGTTATTTTATTGAATTCTCCATTATTTTAAAAATGAATGCAAACAAAGGCTGCATAGGTTAACAGAAATAAGATAACAAAATAGTCAAAGTGAGTCAGTCAGCACAATCCAATCTCACTCTTTAGATTTGGAAGATAACAAATACAGTTATCTGGTGATCAGCAAGCTGTAGATTTTACATTGGAGTGGCCTCCTTCTAAGTGGATTGCCTTACAGGAGTGGAGAGCACCACCTACCTTGGAGTTTGCAGAATAATGTCAAAGAAGGCACTGGACCATCTAAGGACTGCTCCTTCATTTGCTGTTGAGGTTGACTCCCTTATCTTTTTTCCTTTCCCAAGGCACTCACAAGATAATGAGACATTAAACTAACCTGACTGCAGTCTCTCTCAACCACCAACGTCTACAAAAATTGGTCCAAACATCCTTCTGGCCTTATTTCATCCTTCCTTACTGGGGCCCACCACAAACTCAGTACAAAATATTCGTTTGATCTTTCCACAACAGAACTACATACCCACTAGACCTCTTCCCACCACCACCACCACCACCTATTTCCATCCAGAACATGAATCTCACCAACATCACCCATTTTAGAATTTTCTAACCCCTCACTCGTCACCCTATGTAATGACCGAGTAAAAGCTGTTGGTCAGTTGACACAGTCAACACTTTTCACTTGCAGTGGCTTTTTCATATTCTGTTCCTATCCACCCATTGAAATGAACTGTTTTTACCCTCATGAAGCCAAACTACAGTTGGGAGATGTCCAGGGAAAAAGTTAAGCAATCCAGTTAAAGGCTGTCACCATAGGGTACTTTAGTGCCTTTAGTGGTGTTCCTTTGTCGTTAGGGTTTAAATTTGATACCCCCCTTTCTCACATGCATTTATTCTGAAGATGTGGACCAGTACATTTTAAACCTGGACATCAGCCACATCAATGTTACTGGTCTGGGAGATACTGACCACCAGATGTCGGAGACACCACTCCTTTCTCACTTCTAAATAACTTATATAAACACATTACAAGTGTGGTAGCACAAGTGAATCCCCAAAAGACTGTCTTTATCTGTAGGTATTATGACTATAGTGTTATTACTATAGTGTAAAGGTAAATGTATAGTCTTATATAGAATTACCTTCTCTTCTACTCTGATCTAATGATTTCAAACAGAAGCCACCATAGTTATAGAGAAAGACATACAACTAACAATAAACTACTCTGAAAGTTTATACAGCAGACTGAATTTACAGCACTAGCCAACCCATACTTAAATGCTTAAACCCTAAAATAAAACAAGAAAATTTAACATGAAAATGAACTCACTGTTTCTGTGATATTCGAAATATCACTCTGACTGCCAAGCTCTGGCAGATGGCTGAAGCGTCGGTCAAAGATGCACTTGTGCAGCTGTTTATCAAGCATGCGAAAGTTGTCATAGCTGCGTCGGATGTTCCAGGTCTTGTCCTTTGACATAACCCGCAACATAAACTGCAGCTCTCCTTCCTCGTTCCCTCGATGATGGTAGTTTTCCTGGTCTTCTTCGCATAACTGCAGCTGAAACACATAATACACAGCATGGTCAGGATTAGGGCGACAAACTGGAAGGGATTAGTGGTGGTGATGATGATGATGAAGAGGGGAGAATACTCGTTGAGAATAGAAACAACAATGGTAGACAGGATTAGATGCAGTCTACAGGACTGAGACTAAAAGCCTGATATTATTACATAGAGTTAGACAGGTGACGCAGGTAAGTACTGTACAGCATGGTTGAGACACATTAGGCAATCTAACAGTAAATAAACTCACTATACTAATTAGACAATCTCACCACACTAATTAGACAGGTAACTGCAATACAACATGCAGCAAATGCTTTCAACATGTTAGCCCTGTTGTGCTTGGGTCATAATTCAAGCTGTGCCACATTGTGAAAGGTTGTAAAAACAAAAATCTTTTACTTTTGAAATGTGATAAAATGTCAATGAATGTTCTAGATTAAGCTTCAAGAAGCATAATAAAAGTCACAACACAACATTTACTGCAAAACAAATTCTGTAGAATATTTCCCCTCAAAGAGGCAATTGTAAATATCATTAAATATTTAGTCAAGTGAAATCATTGTCACTAATGCCAGTGCCGCCTGATAAGGTGTTTAGGTGAAATGGGTGTTCAGTGGACATATAGTGGTAAGGAATGATGTTAGGAATGATGCAGGATGGGTGACAAGGGGTGTGGTTCCAAGAAGACAGATTATTAGTAGTACAAAAAGGGAATGGAATATATGCAGTTCAGCTCTCATATAATTACAGCAGCTGAGCAATAAATAACACCTTAGTTAGGAATGGGGTAAGGGTGGGCATTATAAAAACAAATTGCTGGGAAGGTTTGATAGGTGCTAATTGGGTGTTGCATGTGGGATGTGCATAGACAGTAACAACATGTTTTTAGGACCTTGTTTTTACTGGGAGGGCAGGTCTTTTTGAGCATGATAAATTGCCCCTTATTTTGCTCCTCTGTCATCTCCTTGAGGTTCAACAACCTGAGGTCAGACTTCATTATTTTGTCCCACATTTTCCTATGTCTCCCTCTTCCTTAGGTTCAATCCACATTTTGCGATCACTTCTATAATACAGCCATCTTTATCCACATACATTACATAGCCATACCAGCACAAACTCTCTCATGCACACTACATCTGACCTCTAATGCCAAATTTTTTCTCTCACCACATTAGCACATCATACATTGTACAGCAGAGTATGCTAGCTTCATTTCTTTCTAGTCTTTAGATGTCCCCTGCATTCATGACCCATGTTTCATTGCTGTGTAGCATTGCTGTTTGTATGTAAGCATTATACAATATGTCTTTTACTTTGAAAGAGAGGTCTTTTGTTACCAACATTGGTAATAGCTCTCTGAACTTTCTCCAGCCTGTTCTTATTCGAGCAATTATACTTTCAAAACATCCTCTTCTACTACTAATTAGGTCACTTCTGGTGGGTTCTTAGTGTTTATTACTCCTGTCTATCTACTACAGACAAAGTCTTTGTTAATTTCATAGTGATTCCGCCGAAACTCTTGTGTGTCCATAGTTTGCATTGGATACACCGAATGGAGGAATTTCTATCTACACCTTTTCTAGATATTGAACACAGATAGCTTCATGAAGGGGTTAGTGTACTGCCTGTTTTCCTGCTTACTAAGACTTTGATTTTTGCTAAGTTAATTTTAAGGCCCTTTGATTCCAGGATTTGTTTTCACACCTAGAATTCCTTTTCTAATTCTGCTACTATTTTGTCAGTCAGAACAAGGTCATCAGCATAAAGGAGTTCCCACAAGCAATCAGTCTTAAACTCCTCTGTTATGGCCTGGAGGACAATAATAAATAGGAGGGAGGACAGGACTGAGCCCTACTGAACTCCAGCCTGTACGCAAAATTTGCCACTGTACTCATAGTTAGCTGTCATGTTATTAACAGCATCCCTGCACATGGCTTGGGCAGCTCTCATGAGCCATTCATCTAGTTTCTGCAGAGACCACCACATCAGGGAGTGAGGTACCCTGTTGAATATATGTACACACACATGAAAATGATACCACATTTCATAACTCATTAACACCTTCTTTGACACAATAGCCATCATGTAACCTAGATATCGTATAGCAAACCCACACCACACCTACGACTAAGTGAAACCATGCAGACACCTTTAAAGAGACTACAGTAACCTGGGCCTTGTTCAACAAGTGCCCAACACACAGTGAGATCAAGTGTAATTCTCTACATCACAGTGAACTACATCCATTCATATCTCTCTCTGCCTCATTCCATCATCATCTTTAACAAACCTCCAGTTCTTCACAAACAACTAACTTCATCAGGGTTCATGCTCAAATTGCATCATTAAGCTATGGGCTTGTCCCTTACTGTTCAGAAAATTGGAGGGGAAAAACAAGGACTTTAGTTTGTTGTGTCTCTAAAAAAACATCTAAACATGATATAATACTAAAAAGGTGTATGGTTATAAGACGTCTCTACAATCACAAGCTGACAGGGGCCTCACTGCAACAACACCTTCACAATCACAGCTGATAGGGGCCTCATTCCAATCACAAATGAATAATTGTAGTGAACAGGGTCCTCCTTATAATTAACCCACACAACCTTAACTGACAAAAATGTCACTCATCAACCACAACCCACACAATCACAGCTGACAGAGGCCCCACCCATCAACAACAAAAAGCTACATCTGAGTCTATTTAACTGCATCACATATACAGTGTGTGTGTGTGTGTGTGTGTGTGTGTGTGTGTGTGTGTGTGTGTGTGTGTGTGCAGAAAGACCAACACACACACACACACACACCACACACGTAAATGGTAGAGGTGTGTGATGGGTGGCAGAGAGAGACAATGAATAAAAACCCTTGTTGTGGACTCCAGACTAGATTGTCCCCTTAAATAGAATGAAATGGAAAACAGATAGGAATTGTGTAGCATTAATATATTTATAGTAAGTTCCAGTTTAGACACACAGACAGGCAGGCAGGCACACACACACACAAACTTGCACATACAATAATGGGGAAAAGTACACATATATGTTCATACCCTCCATCCACACACAAAATACATACTCTGAAACACATGTACACATACACACCATAAGGATTAAATATTTTAGATAATAAATCTACGACATTGCTTCCAGATGTGAGAAATACGTTACATATATATATATATACATTTAGATAGATAGATGGATAGACAGATAGATAGAGAGAGAGAGAGAGAGAGAGAGAGAGAGAGAGAGAGAGAGAGAGAGAGAGAGACTATAGAGATTGGAGATGAAGCAAGAGACAAAGGGTGGTGGTGAAAGAAAGAAATAGAGAAGGAAAGAGAAAGAAGGTGGGGAATGAAGTTGAAGTTAATGCTAACCTCTACAGTCATTTCCCGCAAGAAGTCGGAAATGTTATCAACTTGTAGTTCAGAGAGCTCTTCCTCATCATCCAGTTGGGGTTGCCAATCCTGTTCCAGGTCAAAACTACTAAAACACCGACCATGCGGCCGACTTCCTCCTCCAGACATACTTCTCTGACCAACAACAATATACAACAACACCTTTAAATCTGTTGGATGCTGCAATCCCTTTCACAAACCCTCATAGTACTCCCTTGTGAAGTCATCTTAGTATGTTTCTGCCTACTGACCAAAGGCCCAAACAATAGCCACAGTGGTCAGAGGGAGTGGTAACATGTGAAGTAACTCAATGAAAGAGGGGGGAGAAGGATTGTTTATGGTTCAGTGATGGAAAAATAAATAAAGCCAAAAAAAAAAACTATCTTGATGATTAACTAAAATGAATTAACAATCAGAGGTTGTTAAGTGTTTCCTGCAGAAATAATGAAATCTTTTGCCCAAATCTCTCATCAAAAATATAATCTAATGAAGGAAAGTCCAGAACATGATGGAAAAATCACTGTTATCACAATTCTTATATTTGTTATTGCTGCTTAATTACAAGTAAATAATTATACAAAAAAGATTTTAATTATTACATAAAGCTTTTACTAAAGTATTTTTAAAGAATGAAGAATATTTTCAGTTTGGTTTTAGATTAAATGGTTTCATTAATAAAATATGTTAAGTACTTGTTTTTTTTCCTTCTTTCTTTGTCATGATATCCCATCTATGTTGACAGTATGATTATATATACAGCATGATTATATACATAGTATGATTATATACATAGTATGATTATATACACAAATGTATTTTAGGACCAATTTCAGCTTAATCAACTTTTTATGAGTTTCTGAATGTGCAAGGATTATAAGATAGCAAATCTAGAAAGCTCTTTTTCATAAGAGAAACTTAATTAGTTTTATTAATTATAAAGTGTATCAGAATGTCAGTAGATCATAGAAAGAGGTTTTTAACATTAAAAAGAAAAAAAAAAAATTACTGTATGAATAGTAATTCCTGAACACAAGGCAATTAAATTGCTATGGTTATTTTCAAATTAACATTTCACAGTGGCGATATATTGTGTAGAGAATTCCTTAAGAGGGATTAGAAAGGTTAAGAAAACAGCTAGTAGGGGACAACAAGGTATGGTAGGGGATGGCAAGGTGTTCTGAGCTGATGAAAGCTCAAATTAAAAAGTTCTTTAAAGTATAAAACAAGGGAATAACGGGGTGGAACAAGGGTGGTGAAGATGTGCTGTAAAATGAACACCTCACAGACATTATTGCTTGGTCTTAAGTAGCAAGATAGATAGATAGAGAGAGAGTGTGTGTGTGTGTGTATGTGTGATAAGAGGTGACTATAGTACTTTTTCTTTCGTCAAGTTGTTGTTACCCTATTTTGAGAGTGCAAGGTGCCCCCTGTTACTCAACACACTGAACACAACAACAAAAAACAACAGTTTGGTAATAAATAGCAGAGAATCACTTTACAAATTTAAAGTGAGAAAGTAACTGGAAGGCAGTGTACATTGTTGGTTTAGGGTTGAAGGACCAGTAGCCCTGTAGGTCATAGAAGGCCACTAGTTATACAACAGTCATACAACAGTCATACAATGGGACACTAGTTACATACTAATTATACAAAAGAGCTATAACTTATACACTGGTCGTACAAAGGACCAGTAATCATATACTTAACATACTAATTATAGCAAGGGCCAGTAAGTTAATAACTTTGACCAGTTAAGATAAATTTAATTGCTCTGGGCATAAGACTTGATTCTAAAGTTATGGTGGTAATGAGAATCAGATTATTTAAGTTAAGTTCAATGAGTAAGAATTACAGACTTTACCGATATCTTTACACCTTGGCAGGAATTTTAAAAGACAGGATGGGCAAAAACACACAAAAACACACACACAAAAACAAAAAACAAAGAATCTATGGAAGGTTTTAAACTATGTTTTAGGGTTGGGTATGCAAAGGGGTGTTGTATTAGATGTGTACGCGGAAAGGTATGTATGTGTATCAGAGCTGAGTGTATGTATTGGGTGTGTGTATGTATGTATATTACAGATATGTGTGAGTGTATTTAACAGACAGGTAATCATTAATATATAATTATAAAAAAAACAACATGGTGGTCTATTGAGAGAAGATGAGGAGGAGGGATTGCTATGAAGATGAACTTCTCAAATATTTCATGGAATAAAATTTCACAGAAATCCCAAGTAGTTTCCAAGGTAAATTCCTTCACTGGGTAAAATCCTCAATTCTGGTAGAATCCATTTGTGGTTTAATCCATGTGGAAGTGGGATATTCCAACAGAATAGGGTAGTAAGATTCCAAGTTTGAAATGACACAAGCTGTGTTCTGTTGAAGATATTTAGTCAGATCCACTGGCAATATCATCATCATCATCATCATCATCATTATTATTATTATTAATAATAACAGCAACACTGTCATTATCAATACTTGATATCAGTACATGCAATAGTGTCAGTGGGTAGCAATGAGATATCCATAGATAATTCCTGGACAGACACACAAAAGTAAAACTACCAAATTCCTAAATGGAAGGAAGTAGAATACTGGTAAAGAGGGGCTGTTTACATTTTCACCTCTTCAGCTGTGTTATTGTAGTCGTTTAACCGTGGGTCAAATGCGACCAAGCAGACCTATCATCAAACACATTTTCAGCAATGACCATCCTGTCTAAGTATATCTAGGACTATGTTATCTGATGGGTCCTCCTCATTTCTAAGATGAGGGAGGTTTGATAGCTATTTCTAACAGATCCAGCCACCTCTGGTGTATGTGTGTGTCTCTCTTACACAAGTTGTAAATACACAGCACAAAGTAGAGAGAGAGAGATAACAAATAGTAACCCTGGAGCCGACTAATTAATCCAATACCCCCACCATCGCCACCACCACCACCACCATCAACAATACAAAATGTTACTACTACCACTACTATTTTACCTCCTCCTTTCCTGCTGTAAGTCCCTGAACATCCTGTAAAGTTTCTTAAATCTTTTCTTCTTCTTCACACAGAACTGACTGCCTTGTGTGTTCCACCACAGTTAGAAGAGAGAAGAGAGAAGAGGAGGAGAGGTGGAGGAGGAGAGGTGGAGGAGGAGGGGGAAAGAAAGTAGTTGTTGTTGTCACTGGTGGCGGTGGTGGAGGGGAAACAACATCAGCAGTCCAACACTAACATTGTTCATGTGTAGATATACAGAGTAATAATAGCAGTACTTGTGTGTGCTACCAAGCTTAGCTGTTCATAGCTTCTCCCCACCACTCATTCTGTCCGACTGTCTGACTGTCTGTCTCTGAGGACCAGCCAGCTAACCAACCAACCAACCAGCCAGCCAGCCCGACCCCGACCTACCTATGGCTGGCAAACCCTTCTTTAGGTAGACAGCTATTAGCCAGGTTAGATCCTTCACTGCTACATTTGGCTATCACTGAGACTGATTAAAATCTCTCTCTCTCTCTCTCTCTCCTTCAGGGCAGGGTTTAGGTAGGGGAACCCAGCTTCATCATCAAGTTGCTACAGTAAGCAGGTGAGAATATCAACATCAGTAGTGAAGGAACTGGAGATACTAAGGGGTGTTGCTCATAACATTACACACACTGTGTGTGCATGCGTGTGTGTGTGTGTGTGTGTGTGTGTGTGCACGGTACTGCTATATTTTTGCAAGGAGCTGGATCGCCTAACGCAACAGAGTGTTTGGAAATAGCAAACTCTGTGAGATTCCCAACATATTAGCTAAATATTTGTTTTATCTTGGTTAATCACAGTTAAATATATACAACAGTAAATCCAAATATAGCTGAGTGATGGGGCTGCTGTGTCTGTGTGGAGGGGAACCCAGACTCGATTTTGCATCAGCAAATGATGAAACGATACACAAACACAGATACACACATACTTATGTTATAAGTAATCATATGTTTGCATGTGAGTGCAATATGCTTGAGGCTTTTAGACTGGTTTGAGTCATCATTAAATTAAAGTATTCGATACTGTACCATTATCATCATGGTATCCTAAAACCAAAGCGCCACATAAAAAGCATTGGTGCCGGTGCCATGTAAAAAACACAGGTGCTGGTTCCACGTAAGAGGCACTGGTGCTGGTGCCATGTAAAAAGCACTGGTACCCCGTAAAAAGTACTGGTGCCACGTAAAAGGGAATGGAGTTGGTGACATGTAAAAAGCATCCAGCATACTCTGTAAAGTGGTTGGCATTAGAAAGGGCATCCAGCTGTAGAAACCAAGCCAAAGCAGACTACAGAATCTGGTGCAGCCTCTGGCATTTTGGTAGCCCCTGCCGAGCCACCCATTCCATGCCAGCATGGAAAATGGACATTAAACAATGACGATCATATACTTTCCCTACTGGTACAGGTTGGATGGGTTAGTACATGTTTAGTGGGTACTGCTCATCTAGATGGGTCAAGGACCCCATTTTCTTTGTGTGATTTACTATGGCTTAGCTTCTATAGCTAGATGTCCTTCTTAACACCACCCATTTTACAGAATGTACTGGCACCAGCACTAGACAGGTAGCCATGACCTCAATACAACTTTACAACCTCATGACTCTGCTTGCTCACCGACCTCTTTATAGAGTGAGTAGCACAAGTGATAGAGATGAGAGGGATGTGTGACGACAAGAGAACAGTACTCTGAAGCAGGTATGTCTATTCAAGGCAATGCAATGTGACAGAGATGGCAGTGGGTGTGGAATGTCAGAGGTTCATGTGACCCAGGAGTAAAGCGGTAAAGGGGAATATCTAATATTCAGAGTTGAGTCTGCATGAGTCGTTACTCAGAGTTTCTTGCTGCTAGTATTTGTATTTATTTAGCTGATGGGAATGATAACAACCAGATCATGAGGGAATGTTAGTTGCAGTAAATAGACTTCCTCTCCTGGGGGGAAATCAGCTCTCTTCTATTTCAGGCAACTGTTGCCAGGGATGATAAAATAGGCATTGCAGGCAGTAGAGATGTTTACCAGTGTATCAGTTATCCCATGGAAGGCGGAAGTTAAACGATGATGATGATGATATGTGCATATATTAAACACAAATACATACTTGTGCATACACATGTACACGCATACATACCTTTACAAGGAGTTTACACTGGAAAATGTTTTTTTTTTTTGAGAGGAGGTTAATTATGGATCGACTATGTATCATTATTTTTATTATTATTCCTTTAATCTTTTCAGGGTCAATGAAGTAAGTACCAGTTGAATACTGGGGTCGATGTAATTGACAAGCCCCCACCCCCAAATTTCAGGCCTTGTGCCTATATTAGAAAGGATTATCATCATCATCATCAACATTATTCTGATCACTAGCAAGATTTGAACTCCAGGAGCATGTATCACAAGGTATTTTGTTTGGTGCTCTACTGAACTGATTCTGTTAATTCAACTGAAGAGTAAGTCATGACAGATGAGAACGTATCAAAGAAATGATGGAATTAACCAAATATGAAAAGCTGGAAATAGAGATAACCTAAATGTGGAGGGGGAGGGGGATGAAAACAGAAACACTCCTTCTATTAATAAGTAACATGGGAATGATCAAAACACATGCAAACAAATACATGACCAAAATCTTGGGACTTAAAAATATGTGTAAAATACAGAAAATAGTGCTGCTAGACACTGTATATATAATACAGCACAGAGTCAATATAGTACAAAACCAAAACAAAACACTATCCAAGACCCACAGAGCCATGATGGGTAGCATGGAGAAAGTAAAACACTACCCAAGACCCACAGAGCTAATCTTGGTGGAACAGTGAAAGCCAAAAATAAAAATTGGACTACTGAATAATATTAATCTTCTCACTTTTTTCTGGAAGAGCCCTTTCATTTATATGTAAGAATGAGCCTTTCCATAGGCAAAGAGGTACTGTCCTTTGTAACATATTCCTCCTATATTCTATTCTTTCCAGGAGCTGGTCTATATTGATCACCTCCCTCTGGTTAGCAATGCTAGCAAAACTGCAACTATTGCTATGAAAGGCATTTGGAATATCAATTTGTTTTTTTCTTTTTTTAGTTAAAGTGCAAACATCTGTTGTATCTGCTAACTCATTTTTTTTTAATATATTATGTCATTATTTGAAAACTTTTATTGAAATTGTTGTGGGTGTTACTATAGCTACTACACTTGTTGCTAGCTACTTTTACTGATATGCCAGAAATGGAAACTATGTTGAATAAAGAACAATTGATTTAAAACAATGACTAAAAGTCAGCTGTCCATACATTCCCAAGTTCTTTCTTTGCAAAACAAAAATCCGTTCCCTTGATTAAATAAATCCTGCTAAAACCCAACTTTCCATGGAATTATTTCAAAGATGTCTACATTTCAATACAAAAAAAAAAAAAAAACTGCTTTAAATTTAGGCACAAGGCCAGCAAATTCGAAGGATGGGGGTAAGTTGACAACATTGATCTCAGTACTTGATTGGTTCTTTATTTTATTGACCCAGAGAAATGAAAGGAAAAGGTGACCTTGGTGGAATTTGAACTTAGAACGTAAACAGCCAAAACATACCATACAGCATTTTTTCTGATGCTTTACCAATTCTCAATTCCCTGCAGTTCATAAAAATCTTATCTTTTACTTGTTTCAGTAATTAGATTGTGGTCATGCTGGGGCACCACCTTGACAAACTGTTAGTCAAAAGAATCAAATCCAGTACTTATTATTTTTTAAGCCTGGTATTTACCAGTCACTTTTGCCAAACCACTAAGTTATAGGGATGTAAACACACCAACACTGATTATCAAGCAATGGTGGGAGACAAGGACAAACACAGACACAAAGAGATATATATATATATATATATATATATGCTTCAGTCATTGGGCAATATGCTGTGCTTGAGAAGACCTACTGGGTCAAGTGAAATCGTTGTCATGGCTGTTGCCAGTACCACTTGACTGGTACACACACACACGTACACACCCACACATATATGAACAATGTATACAGCTACTAATACATTTGTAGAATATATATATGAGTGGCTGTGTGGTAAGTAGCTTGCTTACCAACCACATGGTTCTGGGTTCATTCCCACTGCGTGGCACCTTGGGCAAGTGTCTTCTACTATAGCCTCAGGCCGACCAAAGCCTTGTGAGTGAATTTGGTAGACGGAAACTGAAAGAAGCCCGTTGTATATATGTATATATATATATATGTATGTGTGTGTATATGTTTGTGTCTGTTTGTCCCCGCAACATCGCTTGACAACCGATGGTGGTGTGTTTGCGTCCCCGTAACTTAGCGGTTCGGGAAAACAGACTGATAGTATAAAGTACTACGCTTACAAAGAATAAGTTCTGGGGTCGATTTGCTCGACTAAAGGTGGTGCTCCAGCATGGCCGCAGTCAAATGACTGAAACGAGTAAAAGAGTAAAGAGTATATATATGCACACACGCATACACACCCATTTGTGTGTGTATCATCAACACACACACACAGTGTCTATAACTATTAATACAGTTATTCTACAGTTTTCAACACAATATTTATTGCAATTCCTAAATCTCTTATCAGAGCTGCCCCCAGCATCAATAGGTAGGTCTGCTCTGAAAAGAGCAACTGACAGGGGTTATTTCAACAACAACGTATGTAAGATGAACTGGGGGACGAAAATAAATGAAAGTGAACACTTGCTGAAAGGGAAGAAGGGTGTGAGGGGGGTGGGGGTGAGGGAGATGAAGTGAGGAAGAAAGAAATAAAGGTAGAAGGGAGGAAGATTGTTCCTTTCCCCCTCGTCTTTCACTATCATTGAAGAAATGTGAGCCCTTCCTCCCACAACCACCACACACACATACACACACACACACAGACAAAGAATCTCAGAAGAAATACAAGAGAAACAAACAATTTTTAGACAAAAATAACAGAGAACACCAACAAGCATAACAACAACAACAACAACAACAACGAACCAGGTAATCAACAGAGACAAGGGTGGAACGTACTCAGGCTGAAAGGAAGTAACAACTACCTATTAGTAGGGAGTTTTTAAGGGTGACTTAGTTGGCTGGAGGGGACAGAACCAAAGCAAGGAGGACAGTAATTAATATTTCATAATTACATAATGAGAAAGAGTGAGGAGGAGCAGGAGGTGGTGAGGAGGAAGAGGTGGTGGTGGCGGTGGTAGGAGACAGAGGGGGGCTCATAGAGTTGCAGAGTGAATGTATTTTAGTAATAAACCTGTTACGTATATATGTTTGCCATGTTTGGGCTACGATGGGAGTCAGTGAAACCCCTTCTCTAAAAATATATATTTAGATTCATGTGATACACCGACTAAAGAAACACACATACATATGCGCTCACTCTCTTGACTTGGAGAGTCAAGTGACTTGTTTAACAGATACTTTATTGTTGTTTAGCCTCAAGTCAATTTTCATCCAGCAGCCCTATGATCAAATGCATTCAGGCCATGACCACCTTGTCAGTTATTACAATACAGAGTATCTAGGATGACATCTTCAATGTGATATTTTCTTTCCTTTAAGATCCTAGAGGGTGATTTAAGGGGCATTTGGCTGCTATTTCTAGCTGGCCTAACATCCATGTTATGACCACAACTACACACAGACATTCAAGACCACATCCTAAAGATGGCCATCCAGCCTAAGTAAACTCACAGACATGTTCTCTCTCTTCACTCTATGATGGTATCTTTAAAGCAGATCCATTTCACTAGACCCACCCTGACTCTGCCTCCCACTCAGGCTCTGTATTAGCTATTTAACCCCAATCCTTTTTCTCTTGAACATTGACCCTTTGACGAGTGTATGAGATACACGTGTACAAGTAGTTCAGATGTTTCCAAGGTGGCTGAAAAATGTCGATATTGACGAATGTTCTGGGAGACCCGCAACCAACAGAACTGAGAAAAACATCACAGATGTGAGTGCAGCTGTGAGTGGAAATAGTCGAATCACCACCCATGAGTTATCAGAAGATGTACAGGTTAGTTATAGTTCAGTCCAGTCCATTATCACAGAAGATTTGGGTATGAGACGCATGTCTGCCAAGTTTGTGCCAAAACTGCTTTCAGTTGACCAAAAAGACACTCGGGTTTCAGTTGCACAAAATCTTGACTGTGTTGAAAACGATGAAAACTTTTTGAAAACTTTATGTAGGTCTCTGAGCAGGTATCACCAAGCTTTTGGAAAAATTTGATGCAGATTCTCAACTTTCTCTGTCATGGTCAATGCAATGATCACATCCAAGCACTGCTGTAAACAGCAGAAGTGAGTTAAAATGTTAAAACTTATGCGAATGCACAGCAAAGTTGAAGGTCAATCTGTGCCAAGTGGCTTCACTCTGTGTGCTTTAGTTTTGTTACTATAGTCTGGATACTTATTGATCATATTACGTGTGTGTGTGTGTGTGTGTGTGTGTGTGTGTGTGTGTGTGTGTGTGTGTGTGTGTGTGTGTGTGTATATATATATATATATATATATATAGAGAGAGAGAGAGATAGAACACTGATTTGGACCATAACACCAGTGTGGAAAACAGAAGTAAACTGATGATGATATGCTTTCTGTTTTCATGTTTGCTTTCCCATGTTGGCCTGAGTTGGATGAAAACTTTTTAAGGCAGTTTTCTATGACCAGATGCCCTTCCTGTCCTCAATTCTGACCTATTTTTCAAGTAAGAGATATCTTATTTCACATGTTTTCGAAAGTGTAAACTGAGTGGACAACTTGTTAGCAGAAGTAACAGCAACAACATACAGATACACTTGCACAATACAAATGTACACACACACACACATACACATGTACACACAAACATGCACACAATGTGCTTCTTTTAGTTTCCATCTGTCAAATCCACTCACAAGGACTTGGTTGGCTTGGAGCTATAGTATAAGATGTCATAAGTGGGACAGAACCTGAAACTATGTAGTTAGGAAGTAAACCCCCTAACCACAGAGCCATGATTATACTATATAGTTGTATGTATATATGTGAGTGTCTGAATGTATATGTAAATGTGTGTGTGATTGTGTGTGTGTGTGTGTGTGTGTGTGTGTCCCCTTATTTGAGTTATTTGATCTGAGAATAAGGCCCAAGGGTTATGGCCATCACATAGAAAAGAAACAGCCAAGCCAAAGTTTCCAAAAGGTTAAGCAATTTGTGAAATGTTTAACAAACACAGTTGTTTCTGTGACGGAAGTTTACAGTGAAAGAAAAAAAATACAAAATAGAGTTTGAGCTTATTTAAATGGTTGGTAAGTGTTTAAGAAAATGGTGGTGGTGGTGGTGGGTCTGTGAATGGGGTGTATGCAGGATATCAGAGAGAAGAGGCGAGTGGATGTTGTGGTAAAGTGAGGCAGCTGTGAAAACATTCCTTTCCTTAACTGTTCCTTACATCTATCTATCTATCTATCTATCTATCTATCTATCTATCTATCTATCTATCTAATGTGCATTTATCTATTTATATTTATGTATGTATAACATATGTGTGCGTGTTTATGCATGTATAATATATGTATGTATATACATACAGATACACTTGCATGGAAATATATATATATATATATATATATATATATATATA
>NC_069000.1:7673123-7677473 GCF_001194135.2 Octopus bimaculoides
TATATATATATATATATATATATATATATATATATATATATATATGTATGTATATATGTAGCCTTTAGCCTTGCAAGTTATAAGATGACCTTCACTTATGTTGGTGTCATGAAAAAAGCACCCACTACACTCTAAGGTGGTTGGCATTAGAAAGGGCATTGCATGGTACCTTGGGTAAGTGTCTTCAACTATAGTCTCAGGCTGACCAAAGCCTTGCAAATGGATTTGGTAGACATAAACTGAAAAAAGCCTGTTGTATATATATATATATATGTGTGTGTTTGTCGCCCACTGCCACTTGACAACTGGTGTTGGTGTGTTTACATCCCCATAGTAGTTCAGCAAAAGAGCCCGATAGAATAAATACCGGGCTTAACAAAACATGAGTACTGGAGTCACTTCATTCAACTAAAAATTCTTCAAGTATGGCCACAATCTAATGGCTGAAACAAAGGATAAAATATTCCAACACCATCACTGTCTTTCCGAGTTCTGCAACACTTCACATGGAGTTTTTGGTTCTCCAAAGTCATCTTGGTGTACAAGTCAACCTACCTTTTTAATAACAGTAAATTTTAGTCTGAAAGTTCAACTCGTTTGCCAGAAAACAGGATATAAATATGCTTCTGCTTTACAATTGTCCAATTGAGCTGTCAGAATTTTACACACCGATCTCAAATTGCATCCATACGAAATGATGGTTGTTCAGGAACTTCATGAAAGTGATTGAGAAAAACAGCCTGGCATGCTGTGGGAGGTATTCTTGTCACATACTGTACAAGAATGGTCAGTAGTTGGTGTCATAATAGTGGAAACTGTCTATGTCCTAATGTCCATATAGTCACACTGACCACTGTCTGTGTATATATTCATACACATATAATCACACTGTCCACAGTCTAGCTAATATATATTCATGCATGTTTAATCACACAGTCCACTGTTTGTGTATGTATACTCATACTGTCCTCTGTGTGTGAGTATATGTTCATGCGTATATAATCACACTGTGCACTGTGGGTGTGTGTCTATATATTCATGCATATATAATCACACCGTCTGTCTGTGTATATATTCATGTACACATAATCCCATTGGTCACCAGTCTGCATATGTATTCATGCTTATAGTCAGACTGACCTGTACTTATCATCACAGTGACCACTGTCTATATCTATATACCCATACATATAGTCGTACTAGTCACCACCCCTGCCATCACCACTGCTGTACATCAGCAAGAAGTATGTAGAAAGAAATGTTGTTATTGTTGCTGTGAGAGGTAGGTGTTTTGGGTGGGGGTGTAGGGAAGAAGTTTCTTCTCACAGATATTTTCATCTACCTGTAGGATCAGCTTTATCAGTGGCATTCTGGCAATGGTGGTGGTGGGTGGTGGCAGAGATGCAGTGGTAGTAATAGTAGTAGTAAAGTTAGAAGGTGCGCAATAAAGTTTTCTAGCAAGTGTGGGGTGAGAGGGAAAGGAAAATGAAAACAGAAAGAGTGAAGACAAGAGAGAGGGAGAGAGAGAGAGAGAGAGAGAGAGAGAGGCTGTTCAAGTTAATAAATATTCCCTCCCCTCTATATCATCACCACCACTCTTACGCCACTGCCAAACTGTAATTTAAACCCATAGACAGGAGTTTACTGGAAACGTAGGTGTATATGTCTATGTATAGACTGTATATGATGTATTTAAAACTTTGAAAACAGCAAACTGATACACACACACACACACACATTTGTGTGTGTGTGTGTGTGTGTGTGTAATCATTTCTACATCTGCTTTTCCATGCTGGTATGGGTTGGTTGTTTTAAGTTTGAGTTATTAAATATAATATGGCAGAATTGCATAAACAACAGACCACAACTGGCAGCAAAGAAGAAGAAATCCATGGCAAGTTGGAATGGTTACAGCTGGTTGTAGCAGCCAACACAAGGCCAATAAAGGGGAGGGGGTGGTGTATGCTACAGTGTGGATCACAGCAATCGCCCTGGTAATATCAATGTTGTTCAGAAATGATGGAGAAGGCAACACAACCCAAGATTGCTGAGAGCTTTCAGGCCTCCAGTCGATATATTGATGAAATACCAGCTATATATATAGAATAGGTATGAGAGTGAGTATGTATGCCACATAGACTGGCATTCAGCAAGAAGCAACTTGAAAGGAATTGCCATCAATTAGGGCATCTGGCAATGCAAACACTTCATCCTCAAAAATGGAAATAGTTATTATTTGCTATTTAGTACAGACAGACAGACAGACAGACACACACACACACACAAGAAGACCCATCAAGCCAAGTGAAATCATAGTTGTGGCAGATACTGGTGTTACGCAACTGACACTGTTGGCATGTAAAATCACCCATTACACTCTTGGAGTAGTGGGCGTTAGGAAGGGCATCCAGCAGTAGAGACCATGCCAAACTAGACTGGAGTCTAGTGTAGCCCCTCAGCTTACCAGCCCTGGTCAAGTGATAAATATATATTATATATATAAATACGTGTGATATATATATATATAAATGTGTGTGTGTGTGTGTGTATGTATGTATGCATATGCTGCATGCAGAAAAATACATATATACACCATCTATATACACACATATGTACAGTGCTGTATGAATATGTGTTAATGTGTAGGGGTGTAGATTTGTTATTTTTGTCTTAGTTTTAATGCTTTATTTTCATATTGTCATGGCTAAACCATTTGCGTGATGGGTGAGAGAGAGAGAGAGAGAGAGAGAGAGTATGTGTGTGTGTGTGTGTGTGTGTGTGCATGCATATGTGAGAATGTGTGTGTGTGTATATGTATAAAAGAATGTGTGGATGAGAGAATGTGTGAGAGAAAAAGAGAGAAAGAGTATGTGAGTGTGAGAGAGTGAAAGTGTGAGTGTGAGAGAGAGAGGAAAAAGAGTGTGTGTGTGAGAGAGAGCATGTGTGTGTGAGAGAGCATGTGTTTGTGTGAGAGAGTGTGTATGTGAGAGAGCGCGTGTGTGTGAGAGAGAGAGAGTAAGAGAGAGAGAGAGAGAGAGAGAGAGAGATAGAGGGAGAGATAGAGGGAGAGAGATAGAGAGAGAAATAGAGAGAGAGAGAGCAAAAGACAACAGTGTACTGGGTGTGCTGAATGGAGATACAACTACCAGCAGCAACAAGAACAATCACAACATACAACAATAGTAACAACAATAACAGGTGCTCAGCAGAATTCCTCAGTAAAGGATTGTCAGAGGAAGGATCCAGTTTAACAGTGATAAGGCAGGCATTCCCTCCTCCCCATCCCCCCTCCACACTTAAAGCACTAAAGTAGTGGCTGTACACACTGGTGGTAGTGGTTGTGGTGGTGGTAAGAGTTATAGTAATAGAGCTACTAGAGCTGATGAAATACACCATCACCACCACTACAACTAATACTACCACTACCACTATATACATCAAACAAATTAGAACCCTGTATGAGACCTCATTACACACACACACACACACACACACACAAAAGCAAGATTGCTAGTTTATATTTTCTGCAGCACAACACACCAGTGATAGCAAACGCACACACACATCACAATCAGAGTCACCATTGTTTTAACAGCCACTATTCCATGCTTCCATGGGTCAGTCAGAACTTGTCAAGACAAATTTTCTATGGCTCGATGTCCCTCCTGTTGCTAACCTTCACCTGTTTCTTCATGGCCAAGGTCAGGTACGTTTTTTGCGGAAGACTGGAAAGAAACAATTTTGCCTCTATGATGATGATGCTCACGTACAACCATCATATTATGCACACATGCATACACAGGGCTTCCTTCAGTTTCCAGCTATCAAATCCACTCACATGCGCTTTAGTAGAATAACAGCTATAATAGAATAACAGCAGAAGACACTTGCCCAAAGAACCACACATTTTCACATTGAGATGTCTGTATATCCAAATGTGTTTCTTAGGAGGTCTTTTTGTACTTTTAATGTGTCTATTACTGCCCTTGTGGCAATATAAATCATCATCATCATTATCACTATTTTGCAAGGGTTGAATTTGCCATTCATCCTTTCAGTGTCAATGAATCAAGTACCAGATGAACACTTAGGTCGAAGTAATCAACTTGTCCTCTTCCTTGAAATTGCTGGCCTTGTGCCAAAATGTGGAACTATTATTATTTTTATTATTATTGTCATTAAAGTGATCAGTCTTTATGTTCTGAGTTCAAATTCCGCCGAGGTCAACTTTGCCGTTCATCCTTTCAGGGTCAATAAATTAATTACCAGTGAAACACTGATGTCAGTGTAATCAACTAGTCCCCTCCTCCAAAATTTCAGGCCTTGTGCCTTTAGTAGAAAGGATTATTG
>NC_069000.1:7677483-7681511 GCF_001194135.2 Octopus bimaculoides
TCAACTAGTCCCCTCCTCCAAAATTTCAGGCCTTGTGCCTTTAGTAGAAAGGATTATTGTTATTGTTAATATCATGTGACAGAATCGGTAGAGTGTCAGACAAGATGCTTTGGTTCATTTGTTCTACCCTTTTACATTCAGAGCTCAAATCCTGCTGAGGTCAAATTTACCTTTCATCCCTCTGAGTTCAATACAATAAAATACCAGTCAGGTACTGGGGCGGGGGTGAGTCAAAAGTACTGACCAAACCCTTCCCAAGTGTTGGCCTTGTGCCTAATTCAGAAACCACCGCTGTCTCCATTCCTAGTTGGGGTTTGTATAAACAGTGTGCAGTTGTTAATTGTAAGGAAATGAACCCCCAACTCCTTATTCCAAAGACCTGAGGACTTTAGATGAACAAAATTCTCTCAGTAGGATATTAAATAGTTCCAAGAACTGCTGCAGGTTTTTGTCTGGCGTTGATGTTTTATATTTTATTTGGAATTGTTTGAATTAGAATGGAAGCTGTGTTTCACCAGGAATTGACTTTACTACATCAACAATATTGCTAGCAGACTTTTGCACTTTTTCTCTCTCTCTTTTTTTCCCTCCCTCCAGCATTCTTCAGAGATCTTGAACTAACCTATATGTTTTAAAATACTTATCAATATTTTTTTTTTTCTTCACATTCCTCAAAGTAATATTCTGCTGTCTCATTCCCCCCCCTCCTTCCCTCCCCAGCCACTTCGCATGGATTTTCAAGTTTCTGCAAAATGGTGCCAACATGTAATTGAAAAGGTTGTAATAAAGAAGAGATGAAAAATATTATGGAACACCAACATGGAAATAATTAAGGAACACAGAACATAAAACGCCCTAACATTGATCCTTGAGGAAATAAACATTTTATGATTAACACTGACACACCTAGAAACCATATTATTATCTTTAGGACAGTAGAAGGTAGAATCGGCAAAGTAACAGTGTCTTGTTGTGTTGCAATAATAGTTGATGGTAGAGTCAGTAGAGCAACAATGTCGTATTATGTGTGTTCACATTTTGAGTTCAAGGTTAACTTTGCATTTCGTAGGTCCTGGATCAATAAGAACAGGAGGCATAGAAGTCACTTAATGGAGTTGAATCAATTAACTATTTCTCTCCTACAAATGAAATATGTTACTTCAGGTCAGTTTTTTCCTCATTCTAACAATTCTGAAATCCTAACTTTGACAGTGGACTACATACTGTGGGTGGGTATAACTGATTTCTTTGCCCATACACCCCACTCCTCACCAACAAAAAAAAGACCTAGAACAGAAATGACCATGGAAGGATGATGAGCGAGGATAACCTTTGTAATATTTCAAAGTAAAATAATAATGGTTTCAAATTCTGGCACAAGGCCAGCAAGTTTGGTGGTGGTAGTGATGGTGATGGAGGGGGGGGGGTCGATCCCACTTCCCACTCACCACCCCCAGAGCTAACTGGTACTTATTTTATCAACTCCGAAAGGATGAAAGGCAAAATCGACCTTGGCAAGTCAGACACAATGCTTAGCAATGTTTCTTCTGGCTTCACATTCTGAGTCCAAATGACACCAAAGTTTGACTTTGCTGCTCCTCCTTTCAGGATCGATAAAATAATATATTAGTCAAGCACTGGGGTCAATGTAATCAACTCCCCCGCCACATAATTTCAGGCTTTGTGCCTATAGGAGAAAAGATTCTTCATCTTTTTCTTTTTCTAATCATTATTATTATTATTATTATTATTATTATTATTATTATTATTATTACCACCATTGCAGAGAGGAAAGAAAAGCAGATAAGACTAAATACTTTGCCATCTTTCTTTCCAAGCCCATCATAGGCTTTCTTTTACTTTACTAAATCACTCCGAAATGTTACAATAATGGGGGCCCAAGGAAAAACGTTTACTTGATGTGGCCCCATCCTCTATGGCTGTGTGTCCCTTAGAAAAGATCAATTGAAACAAAAACTGTAAAAATAGCTGGAAAGCAATTAGTGAAGCATATGTGTGTGTGTGTGTGTGTGTGGAATGTGTGTGTGTGTGGAATGTGTGTGTTTAGTGGTGTGTGTATGTGTAGTGGTGTATGTGTGAGTTTTTGTTTAGTGGAGAGGAGTGATCGAAGGACAAAGTCTGTGCAGAGAAGAGATGTGTTGTTATTTTTAGCGATAAGTCAACCTTGATCAAGCTGACCTATGATCAGAGGCAATGCAGCCATGACCACCCTCTCATTTTTTTTTTCCTACATACAGTCTATCTAGAAACACATTGACCAATATGTACCCTTTTTTTCGTTGTTTGTTTTGCTTTTCCTAAAGCAACAAAATGATTAAAGGGTCAATTGACTGGTATTTCTAGCAGGTCAAGTTCCTGTGTGGGCTGACGAAAAGAACAGTCAAATGTTGGAACACTGAACAATATTGGGACAGACAAACAGACAGACAAGAGCAGCAGCAGCAGCAACAACAACAACAGCAGCAGCAGTAAGTGACTGCCTTATAGCTATATTGATCTCTTTAGCCTCTGCCAGCACCACCAGCACCACCAGCACCACCGCAGCAATGATGAATCTCTCTTCCTCCATAATGCTTTAGTTACTCATACTGAAGAAATTGGCAGCTGATTCAGCAACGAAATTCATAGCTCCTCCCCACCTCCACCCACTGACAACAAGGTTTCACTTAGGACATCACAACCAAAACCACCACCACCATCACCAATCCTATGGTAACGGGGAAACACAGAGATGGGGAGGAGGGAAGAATAGGGATGCTGTAGGGGGCAAAACACCTTCAAGTTTCAATACAATTCACACAGGCAAACAGACTGAGTCAGATATGACTGCATGTATGTGTGTGTGTGTGTGCATGTGGGAATGCATGTGTACACACATACACATGTGCACACTTGGATATGCAGCCATTGATAAAGGGACAGAAATATGCAAATTCACACATATATGCACTGAAAAAGCCCAATGCACTCATAAAACAACAAACATGCACACTGAATATTCATTCAAGCATGCAAGTGCACAAAACAACATGGCGCTGGAAATATGTGGTTTCTGGTACATAGTGTTTATTTTGGAGTGACGGGAATGGGGAGTCTTGAACCAGGGCATTATAGTGCTCTTTCTCCCCTATATATATATATATATATATATATACATATATATATATATAGCATATATATACATGCAAACATTTGTATGCATATATGTGTATGCGTGTGTATATATGCAGATATATATATATGTGTATGTATATATGTATGTGTATGTATATACGTGTGTGTATATATATATATATGTGTGTGTATGTATGTATGTATGTATGTATGTGTGTGTATGTATGTGTGTATATATATATATCCACCTGTAAATAGTATGCATATAATCATCAACTTCATTATTTTTATGTATGCTTTGTTTTGTTTTTTTCCCAAGCTTGTGTGGGATGGTGCAAGGCTTCTTGAGGAATCACTCTACAGCAGGATGCCTTTCCTGATGACAACCTCTACTTGTTTATTCAGGTACAGTACTTTATTCCATTGGTTTTTGCATCAAGATGCTGACCATGACATTTATTTGGGGGTCTATCAAACATTGCAACACAAGCTCTGATAATATGATGACACACAGACAAGCAGACTCCCCACATATTTTTTCCTAACCAAAATACACTCATAAAGGATCAACTAAACCAATGTGTTGTGAGTGAAATGCCACTTGTTCAAGGTACCTAATAGTGAGATTGAACCTGACACCAAGGAATTGCAAAGGCAGCTTCTTAAATCACTGCCCGACAACTGGAGTTGGTTTGTTTATGCCCCTGCAACTTAGCAGGTTGGGAAAAAGTGATCGGTAGAATAAGTACTGGGTTTACAAAATTAAATACTGGGGTTGATTCGTTTGGTTAAACCCTTCAAGATGTACCCCAGCATGTCCATAGAATAATGACTGAAAGAAGTTAAAAGATTTATATAAATATATATATATATATATATATATATCTATAAAT
>NC_069000.1:7681578-7682242 GCF_001194135.2 Octopus bimaculoides
ATATATATATATATATATATATACACACATACATACATAGAGAGAGAGGGGGAGAGGGAGGGAGAGACAAAGGAAGATACATGCATACAGAGGTGAGTGTACAAGTGAATGACAACAAAGGTCCTCAGGATGTACTGCAGGAGCTGAATATATTTATTGACAAATTGACTCAACTGTGCATTACTCAAAGTTTCATGAAGGAGCAGCTAGTTCATCAGATATCTCGAGTCCATGTCGGACACTAGACATCTAAGGGTGTGTATGTACATAAAGGCACCACACCAATGTTTAATAAATATTTAATGCCTAACAGAACTAGTATGCGCATATAAATACATATGGACATAAGTATATTTACATATGTGTGTGTGTGTACATATATATATATATATATATATATATATATATATATATATATATATATATATATATGTATATAAATATATATATATATACATACATATGTACATAAGTATATTTACATATGTATATCTATCTATATATATATATGTACATACGTATATATATGTACATATGTAAATATGAACATATATAAGTACATACATATGTTTATGCACGTACGTATGTACACACATATATATGTATGTACATACGTATATATATATATATATATATATATATATATATATATATATATATATAT
>NC_069000.1:7682372-7684721 GCF_001194135.2 Octopus bimaculoides
TATATATACATATGTACACACACACACACATACACATATATATATATATGGAAAGAGTAAGAGAGAGAACATATATTAAGTTAAAATAAAATGAAAGTAGTTTAAAGGATGGCAGTTAAGATTTTATATTGAGAAAAAAAAAAAACTGGAAAGAAAGGTTTACTCATTCATTTCTAATATACAACATAATTAAAAATACATAAATGCTATACATATATCTAAATACACTGTAATCGTGTGAGTAAAAACCATAAGAACCACGTCCAAGCTTCAATAGACACTTCCTCAAAGTTCTAGACTAGAAATGTGCGACGCAAAAATGCATTATGGTGGAATATTTTGACATCATTTGTATAGATATGTATGTGTGGGTCTATGTGCAGATATATATATATATATATGTGTGTGTGTGTGTGTGAGTTTTAATGTATCTTTTCGTATCTTTGTATGAGTATGTGTTCATTGTGTGTGTGTGTATGTATATATATATATATATATACTTATGTATGTGTGTGTGTGGTCATGTTCATAATTGTGTGATTACGTGTTTATTGTGCAAACAGATGTGTATGTGTTTGTGTGGGTGTGTGTATATGTATATGCATCTGTTTATGTGTGTGCGGGTGTATATTTTTTAATATATACACTCATGTTAGTATATATTTAAAGCATGTGTATATGTTTATGTTTTTAAGTGTGTATAAGAATGTGCATATATAGACCAGCATGCAATGTTTGTCTGTCTGTCTCCGAAGTCAGACTTTACAATAACAGACACCTCCCCCACTCCACTTTTATGTTTCACCTCATTCTATCTCAAGAACATAATTCACAGGTCGGTGGCAAGGGGGAACGGCATACAGGGGGGAAGGGTGACCTATTTTGAAGGGTTACAGGAACTATAGCTTTCCGAAGATGATGATGAAGATGGTGGTGGCTATGGTAGTGACAGTAGTATTGATGGTGGTGGTGGTGGAGGTAGTGTGGCAATGATCGTAGCAATGGAAATGATGATGGTATTAATGATGGTAGTAATGATAATGATAATAGTAATGATGCTGGTGACGATGATAATGGTGATGATGAGGAAGATGATGATGATGGTGATAAGGATGATGATGATGAATAGTATGATGGTGGTGGTAACGATGATGATGATGATGATGGTGGTGGTGTGAAAGCTGAATCAAAACAGTTTTAATAAACAAAGAATGAACGAAAACCAGGACGTTGAAATTAGAATTCAGTGAAGTGTGTCACAGGTGAGAAATGGATGTTGATCTGTAATTGAAACTCAGTGAAGTGCGTAAAAGGTGAGATTCAGAAGGTGACGTACCATATTGATGGAGGGAAACATGACTAATAATGATTATCACAGGAATTCAATGAAGCATGACACAGGTGAGTGTCATATTGCCTTACTTTATCATAAATACAACACAAGAATTACCAAATCCTTAAAGGAACAATGTGTGTGAGACAGAGACAGACATACACAGAGAGATGGTGACAAGAATTCACTGAAGTGTAACGTAGGTAACTAAGAGAAGATGTTGCTGAGAAGTCACTGAAGCATGGTCAACACAGGTGAGATATTTGACAACTCTACAATTTACCTTGAAGCCAGACTGGTCGCGATAGAACCATGGATACGTAGTCCGGTAGGAGACGTGTTGCATGGTGCCGTACTCTGCCGGTACTGGTGTGACGCAGTAGTGCAGACAATGTGCAGCTAGCTACACTGTCTGGATGTGGTTATGTGTGCGTGTGTGTGCGGGGAGAGAGAGGTGAGAAAGAAGCAATACCAGAACAGACATCTCTACACCCCCTCCCCACCTCTGCCCCACTACATTATCTTACAGAACGGAGAGATGGAAATTCTAGCAGTATTGATTTCTGTAGCAGCAGCAGCAGCAGCGAGTGGGTGGGGGGAGCATTAGTTGTTGCAATGGTATTTAGAGACAGTGTTGGAGATAGAGGGGGGGGGCAGCATGTAATGGCATCATCGCATGTCACCAGAATGCGATGGCGGCGGCAGCGGTGGTGGTGGTGACAGTAGTGGTGGCTGTGATGGTGGTGGTGGTGTTAGGGATGAACACAGTGGTGGTAGTGGCGGTGATGGTGGTTATAATGAAGTTGGTGATGGTGATGATGGTGATGATGGTGCTAGTGTCAACAGTGTCACCCTCACATTTCACCACAAATCCTCACAATGAGTCAATTACATTGAAATATTTCGTAACAGCCAAAATTACCACCTGTATCTTTATGTGTGTGTGTGTGTGTATGTGTATATATACATACATACATATATATATATATATATATATATATATATATATATATATA
>NC_069000.1:7684838-7687338 GCF_001194135.2 Octopus bimaculoides
AGAGAGAGAGAGAGAGAGAGAGAGAGAGAGAGAGAGATAGATAGATAGATAAATTCTGTGTGTATTACATATACATATATATATATATATATATGTATGTATACACATATATAGATATATAGATTGATAGGTATGTCTATAAACACACAATTGTATACTTGTATGTGTGTTTGTATATCTATCGATTTATCTATTTATACATACGTACATACATACATACATACATACATACACACACACAATTTTATTTCTCACAAAAATTAGTGTGGTAATAGTAGTAGTGGTATTGTTATAATGAGGTGGTTGTGTGGGCAGTAGTGAAGTGGTGGTAGTGGTGGTGGTGTGGGTGGTAGTGTTAAAGGCATTGGTCATAGCAATGTGGGTGGTGTTGGTGGTGGTTGTGATGTGATTGGGCTGTGAATGGTATAATACCAGCCACACCACCAACGAACCATACCATCACCACCATCATCATCATCATCATCACAACCACCACCACAACCATCACCACCCACACTATTACTGTAACATTTGATGAAGGTGTGGCTATATTGATATGAAACTGTCTCAGGACCTTAGGAGGGGGGGAGTGGGTACAACAGATAGAAAAGAAATGAGAGAGGGAGGAGGATAAGTGCTGAAGGAGGAGGGGGTAAACAATGAGTCAGAGATGATAATAATAATAATAATAATAATAATATATTATAATGTAGGGGCTAGCAAATAAGAAGGGAGAGAGTTAAACCTTAATGTAGAGTGTTAGTCCCCAGAAATAAAAGGTTTTAACTTTAGCTGGATTCGAACTCACAACTCACTATTGTATAAGCTATTCCTTTTCTCCCTATTACCACCTTCCTACCCCTAATACCCTGTGATACAGTAACCATGACAACAGTGTGTAATACTGACTTATTTAGAAACAGGAGTGTTGTAGCACCATCAACACCACCACCATCTTAGCCATACAAGATAAGTTGTTTAGCCCAAGGTCAGCTCAGAGCCAGTAGACCTATAATCAAAGACGTTCCAGCCATGATCCTCCTGCCTCCTTTGTACATGAGGAACTATATAAGTTCCGTGTATATTCCCATACTTAAAACAGTAAACATGCAATTGGAAAATTTGGTGGGTATTTTGGAAGGTTGAGTAACAATCTAGAGGCTGCCTAACTGACCAAATATATGAGGTGTTATGTGGTATATAAGAATGTAGAGAGAGTGTATAGTTTACAGCATTTAGTTGCTGGAACAAAAATCAACCAGAGAAAATTCATAGAGTTTTTACTGCTTTTGGTAATGAAAGGCCTCTCTCTCACAGTGAAAGGCAGATTGTATGATGCTTGTGCACAAATAGTAATGCTACATGGTAGTGAAACATGAGTGTAGAGGACATGCAAAAACTGGAAAGAAATTAAGCTAATATGCTCCACTGGATGTGCAATGTCAGTGTGCATGCATGACAAAGTGTAAATGTGTTGAGAGAAAAGGCGAGAATAAGAGGAATCGGATGTAGTCATGCAAGAGAGAAAACTGTGCTGGTGTGGTCATGTGACATGTATGAATGAGGGTAGCAAGCATAAAAAAAGTGCCAATTATAAAATGTGGATGTGACCTGTGAAAGATGGAAACCCAGAAAGATGTGGGACAAAGTAGCAAAGAATGACCTCCAAATGTTTAGCTTCACAGAAGAGATGACATAGGACTGAGATGATTGGCAATTCTGTACTCAAGAAGACATGTCCATCTTAACAAATGAATGAAGTCCTGAAAGTGGTTGATGTTCATAGCTCCACACTCACTCTGTCTGTGTCAAGCCTCATCCACAACTCATCTTCCTAACACTCCATTTCTCTTCTAACTACGGTACTATTTACTAAGCTGCTGTAAAGTTCTATGAGAGCAGAACTGCACGTATTTCATCCCCATTTTTGTGTCCCCAGCCAAAGCAGATACTGGACTTCAACGCAGCCCCTCTGGCTTGATAAATCCTGTCAAGCAGTCAACCCATGCCAGCATGGAAGACTGATGTTAAATAATGATGATGATATAAATACATAAATACATATAATAGACTACATACATAGACATAAATACAAACTCACACACACATATATATAATTTAAGGTGCTTTGAGGTATGGATGTGAATGGTATGTCAATGTATATAACTGATATAAAACAATATTGTGTGAGTGTGCATGTATAAAACAATGATATAAGTTCTATAAAACAATGTGGTTATATCTACCTGCAGTTGACCGAGTTCAACAAAGTCATAATGGAAGTGGGCACATTCTTCTAGCTTGGGAAACCGGGTCGAACCATCAGAGAGACTGTAAAAGAGAGAATATATTAGATGTAGATATATGTGTGTGTCTGTGTGTATATATTTATATACATACATACACATACACTCAAACATACACACAAATAATTTAGTTATATTTGATTAAGGAAACCGGGTTAAACCACCAGATAGACTGTAAAAGAATATATTATTAG
>NC_069000.1:7690002-7695438 GCF_001194135.2 Octopus bimaculoides
CACCACCACCACATCACTATTGCCAAGCTTCAGGCATTATTTAATCTAAGATTCCTCGTAAACAACAGTACCCCACCCCGCCGAATCTCAACTTCTTCACCCACCACCACTTCCACCCACATATACCTGTCCTGGCCTTAAATCAGGTATTTCAGTCAAAATAGTTACCCCTTGCAGCCCTGCCCTAAATAATCTCACTATCTCCAACTCAGACATTCTGCCAACTTTTTCACTATTTCATAATCACTGCATCTTCTTGTTTGGCTCTAAGCAAAACTTTCGTAGAGTGGTGTTTCGTTCTGTTGGCAGGTATGGGCTGTGGCAGTAGCTGCAGTGGTGGTGTTGGTTATCATTAGGGGTGGTTGTTTGTAGTGGTGGTGGCGATCATAGTGATGATAGTAGTGATGATGAAGGTGGCGGTGGTGGTGGTTGTTGATGGAGGTGAAGATAGTGGTAGTAGAGGTAATTGCAGCAGTGAAGGTGGTAAAGATGGAAATAATAATAATACTAATGATAGCAGAGCTAATAACAATGGTAATGATAGCAGACTTAATAGTAATCATGATAGCAGAGCTAATAGTAATGATAGTAACTCCAAATCTTTAAGGTTTCCAAAGGAAAAATGTTTGGGTTGATGCCTTTCTAAAAAGTGGGACAAGCTGTTGCAAACAAGAATTGAAACTGAATCTCCAGATTTAGCTGGTCTTATCATGCCTCACAGATAATGCCACACCACACACATACACACATTGTTTCTAATATAAGCACAATGCCAGCAGTTTTAAGGGGAGGGTATTAATTGTTATCATTCACTCTCGTACTTGATTACCCCAGAGGGATGAAAAGCAAAGTTGATCTTGGCAGGATTTGAACTTTGAATGTAAACAACCAGAATAATCCTTTCTAGTGCAGGCACAAGGTCTGAAATTTGGAAATAAATGGGTTGTGCTCAATTGGACCTTAAAGGTCAAAAGAAAAAGTTGACCATGGCACCAGCACTAACAAAAGATAAAGTCAACCATGGCACCAGCACTAATGCGATCACCAAATAACTTGTAGGACAAGGGTCTCAACTGGGTGAGTAGAGTTGTACTACCAAGAGGTGGCTTTATGCCAGGTGATGTGAGGTTCACGTATGATAGAGGTACAGAAACAGGTGTCTTACAGGAGAGGAAGTACGTGGTTACCCTAGTTGAGGAAAATAAAAGATGTTGAAGAGATGTCAGGATCTTTTTATAATGAGATTTAGTTTGAAGAATAAGTCTACCTAATCATAAGTATCACTGAATGGCACAGTCTCCCAGCCCGTAGTCCATTCCACTTTACAGCAACACGAGTGACTATGATGTAGTGTTAAGTTCAACTGTTGTTGCAGGAAAGTTTATCTGTAACAGGTTTACTTCCTCTCCTTGGAGGAAGTGACTCTCTTCCAACAATTCCATAAACAATTTTGGAATCAAAATAATAATTCTAGAGAATTATATCTTTGCCAGCTGCTCACCAGCTTTCTAGTTAAAGATATATATACAACTGGCTGAATTTCCATCTTGCCCAGAATACCAATCTGCTGGAAGCTGTCCAGAGACATGGTAAGTGACTGACGAGGGATTGCATATCTTAAACATATTGCTTCTCTAAGCATCTATACACCAAAGCTTCAATATTTAGCAATTAATATAGTAGAAGCCACAAAATTATTCAACATCTTTACCACAACTTTGACCACCTTTAAATTCAAAATCTCTACAGCTTATGGATATGCTTATAAAATCAAAACACATCGCAACAGCCATGACTTTCAGAAACACTTTCTTTCATGTCTTTTTTGTGCCTGGTACTGCATCAGGGCATTTATTATCATTATTATTATTATGAAGGTGGTGGTTGGTAGAATTGTTAACATGCTGGACAAAATACTTAGTGGCATTTCATCAATCTTTATGTTTTGAGTTCAAATTTTGCTGAGGTCGACTTTGCCTTTCATCCTTTCGGGGTTGATAAATTAAGTACCAGTTGCGTACTGGGGTCGATCTAATCGACTGGCCCCCTCCCCCAAAATTTAGGGCCTTGTGCCTAGAGTAGCAAAAAATCGTTAGCACGCTGGGCAAAAAGCTTAGCGGCATTTCATTTGTCTTTTACATTCTGAGTTCAAATTCCGCTGAGGTCAGCTTTGCCTTTCATCCTTCAAGGTCAATAAAATAAATGGTAGTTGAGCACTGGGGGTTGATGTAATCGACTTATCCCCTCCCCCAAAATTGCTGCCCCTGAGACAAAATTTGAAACCTTTATTATTATTATTATTATTATTTTCTTAGTGGTAAATTCAGTGGTGGTAACTATAAGAAGGGTTGAGAAAGAATTTATAGCCTTCATGCCTGTCTTGCAGCAAGTTAATTCTAAACAAACAGGAGATCTAAAGAAAACAACAGATTTCATTGGTCAAAAGTCAGAATAGTTTCTCCTCCCACCCTCTTTTTCATCAACCACTATGGTCATGGGGTGTGGGCAGAGATGGTGTTATTGGTGGTGTTGGGTTTGTAGTTGCAGTTTGTGTTGGGTGGCTGTGTAGTGTTATTATTTGTGGCAGTGTTGTAGTTGTAGTTGGTGGTGGTGGTGACTACAATATTCCAGTAAATGTTGATTCTACAACATAAAACCTGAATATATTTTACTTATCATATTTGTATTCTTGCAGCAGCAGCAGCACTCCTATGTAGGTGATGTCATTAATGTTGAAGTGTCAATCTGCTGTTAATTATGTTGTGTTATATAACGATGGCATAAAATAGTTGGAGAGAGAGAGGGGGGGGGAGAAAGGGACTGGAAGAGAAGAGAAGAGAAGAAGGAAGAATAAATGACATTTTTTTTTTTCTTTCTTGATGTATTTAAATGTCTGAAACAAAACTATTTCAGACATTAAAAATGGAACACACACACAAACACACATCTATACTAACATACATACACACATAAACACCTTCATGCATACATATACATACACAGATTCAACTACAAACACATGTACATGGATATACAAATGTACACACATCTACATATATATATATACATTCATATGCATCTCAAAATACATACACACACAATGAGATGTATAAATACACACACACAAGCCAGAAAGAACACAGTTAATCAGGAAATCCCAGTCACAACCGATTAAAGATGCTATGAGAATATACAAAACAGAAGTTTGGTATGTAATAAGGGTATATATACATGTGTGCTTGATTATATGCAGACATACATACATGCATGAATGAATGAATGCACACACACACCACTACCTTGTCAATGTGAAATTTCCAGTGAAAGTGATTTGCTTTTGGGTTAGCTAGGTTCTAAGTCCATTGGTGAGAAATTCAAAAGACCAGGAAAACATACACCTACATACAAAGTGCAAATAATTTTCCTGATTCAAACTAGTCCCAAATAGTTACTCCACCAACAAGAAGTAACAACACTTTGGATCTTTTGTTCACCATTGCTCCTGAAACTGTTATTAACCTCACTACCAAGGAACCTTTAGATGACTCTGATTATGCTATGATCATTGCCAATCTATCTCTTTTTGGCAGACACAAAAGCCACCATCACCTCCAAACTACTTGTTTTAATCAGAATAAAGCTGGCCGGGACTCCTATTGTAATGAGTTACATCACCCAAACTGACTTGAATTTACAATTCAAGAGATGTCAATAGTGTCCTTCAGTACAATCCTGATTCAATTTGAGCCACATGTGAAGCATAAATATCACATAAACCCATTAGAAATCTCAAAAGTACAATTCAGGAGACTGCAGTAGTTCAATTTGCCAGGGAAAAAAAATAAGATGCTTACATAGAAGAGAGGATAAAAGAGAAAGGTACAACAAAATATCCAACCATATCAAGTAGTTGACTGAAAATTCAGTACTTAAATTCAAATAATGCATAGCAACCAACATGTATATTAAAGTGTTCTGGAAATATATTTGAAATAGAGAACTCACTATCCAGTTGGCTCTCTCTACAATCCTCACGCAAATTAGATTACTGATGATTCCATACAGTGCACAGAACTTATTGTCAAATACCATGCTGGCATTTTTACTGTTGGAACTCCAAATGTATCATCTTTGCTGCTACTGATACTAACTTCCATAACATCTGTTGAATTTACTTCTGGAATGCTGTGATGCCACCTTAAGTGTATACAAAACTATGCTGCTTCTGGTCTTGATGGTGCTACCTATCTGCTTCTTAAATACAATAGCCTCTTTCTACTGCGCCAGTTTTTACTCCTCTTCCAATTCTGCCCCAATAAATGTATTATTGCAGAACAGTAGAAAATTATTCCCCTGTTTAAAAAGAGTAACAGCACACCACCTGTCAGTTAACATCCAGTCAGTCTTACTAGCTGTATCACCAAATTGATTGAGTTCCTGTGTCAGAGAGACACTTAGGAACTTCTGGAACTCTCATAACCATCTGAAATCCCCCAAGGACCTATTCTTGGTCTCCTACTTTTTTTTTTTTGTTGCACATATTAACAAAATAGATACCAACATGGTACCAACTGTGTTTAAAATAAGCAGACATTAAGTTGTACTTTGAGATGAAAAGAATGAATCTTATATGTTATAGATCTTTCCTGCAATCTCACTTGGACACAATACAACAATGGATTGCTGATTGGCAACTTATGCTGGCTGCAAACAAGTGTACAATTATATATTTGGGGACGAAAACTCAAAATTTACCTCCTCTCTCCACAACACTAACCTTAAGTCAGCTGGTGACTGTGATTTAGGCATTATTGTCTATAATGGCCTGCACTGGACAAACACCATTTCTAAAATCATAAAAAAGCTGAAGGCATCACACTCAGTGAGACCTTTGTCAGCAACTCACTGGTTATCTATTCAAAATTATGTATGGATAGAGATAATCCGCACCATCATTTTAGTGGCCATGTTTCCACAGATCAGACAGAATTCAGTGAGGCAGATTTCCTGCAAACAGATACCTTTCTTGTCACCAATTTCACAAGGTTATATTTCCCCATGGCTAGATACAATTTCAGAGAAGATTGGAAACAAATGACACCACTTGTATAACAGTGATGTTCATTTACAACTATTGCATGATGTCTAGACAAAGAGGCACAAACACACACATATTACAACCATACCTGCACATGCACAGGTTATATATCTATATATATACATACACATGCATATATGGGTACAGGACGTCACCAACAGTGCAAATAACATGAAATACATAAACTAACGAGTTATTTGCACTGTTGATGATGTCCTGTACCCATATGCATGTGTGTGTATATATATATATATATATATATATATATATACACATATATATATATGTGTATATATATATACATGTGTATATATATATATATATATATATATATATAT
>NC_069000.1:7695858-7703297 GCF_001194135.2 Octopus bimaculoides
TTTGTTTATTGTCAATACATATTGGGACATTAATAACTAATTCTATTGACAATAAACAAACACACACACACACGGCATTAGACACCCATACCAATGTTAAATATAACACACTGTGGCTGGTCATATCTGAGACCAGCATTCGGTGTATTGTTAACAATAATCAAGACTATTCACAGCTGTGACAATAAGCCTATAAAACAAATATTATGTGATATATTTGTGTACGTGTGTGTGTGTATATGCAATGTGCCATATGGGTGCATAAGAGTAAAGTGCACAAGGCTGACAGTGAATAAAGAGTTTGCCTGTGATAGCTGTACAGGGGTAAATGTACTGGGGCAGATGTACAGGGGTAGATGAACTGGGGTAGTTAGCCTTGAGAGAATTTATTAACGCAAAATAAATTCTTTGCAATGTTTAGTAGATGTTATAGTAGTTGATAACTTCTGTTACCTTGGGGACCTAATTAGCTGTGGAAAAGGTGTTCAAAAAATTTAGCAGACAGAGTAAGGAGTGAGTAGGAAAATGTTCAGAGAGGTATTATGTCTACTGACAAGGGATTTGTCACTCTGACTGGAGGGTAGATGGTATGATGCTTGTGTATGAACTGTGATGTTGCATGGTGGTGAGACATGAGCACTGCATGCAAAGGGTGTGTGAAGGTTGAAAATAAACAAGACAAGCAAGACAATTGAATACAAGAGGAATCAGTTGTAGTGAGCAAAAGAAACAGCATGTATGGATGGATGGATGGATGGATGGATGAAGAAGTGGTAGGAGATCCAAGTGGTGAGGACAAGGGAAAAGGAAGATCAAGGAAGACAGGATCGTTTATAATAAAACTGGCCAAATCTGGCTTCTCATACCTTACACTACAATGGAGATTCTAAAAATAAGCAATTGTATCAATGAAATTTCAAAGCTTTGAGATAATGCATAATTCATTCAAAACAATAATCTGAATGCTAAAGTGTTAAGCTGATGTTTGGAATATAAATTACCATGTAACTTTGATGAAAGGTTTCAATTTAGAGCACTTTAAAACAGGATGTTTGTATCTTAGAACTGGAAGTGGTTTCAGGTTGGTATCAAAACGGTTAATACGAGCCCAGTTACTTCAAATATCCATCCAACCCATTCAATGTAAAGTAGGTCTTAAAGCCTTGTCAGTTCTGGTCTCACTCAAAACTAAACATGTGGCTATATTTGTTTACTCATTAACACTTAGCTTTCACTCCATCACTAATCACATGTAGCTGTGACAGGTAACAAACTGGCAACATGGAGGATATTAGTCAGTAAAAGATTAGGAGTGTGATAGCTGAGGTAACATGTGGTCATCATTGGTAAACAAGCAACAAGAGGAATGTGTAGTCATGGCAGCTGAATCAAATTCAAGAACATGTGGCCATGGTGACTGAACCAAGTTTGAGGACATGGAGGAGCCAAGACTACAAGGAAGATGTAATATTGGTCTCAAATTTTGGCACAAGGTGAGCAATTTTGGAGGAAGAGGAAAGTTGACTACATTAACCCCAATGTCCAACTGCTATGTATTTTATCAACCCTGAAAGGATGAAAGGCAAAATTGACCTCAGCAGAATTTGAACTCAGAACAAAGATGGACGAAATGCCACTTAGCACTTTGTCCGGCATGCTAACAATTCTGCCAGGAAGATGTAATAATACTGAGGTGACCGTTACTTGAGGGAGAAAGTAGGGACCAATTGAGGGATAGACACCTCCCCCTCACTGACCCTTTAACAGTCATTTCCATATATGGATAGTTATGTGGTGAAATAGTGATAGTAGGGGGTAAGGAAGTATACATAGAAAGGAAACTTGTAGAATGTTGGTACTAGACTGGTAGTGATTGTGGTGGGGGAGGACGATGTTAGATTGGTGGGTGGGGGACTTTACTTCCATATATGGTCAGACATGTTTTGGTGGATGGGGAAATTTTAAATAAGACCTCTAGGATAAACACAACATCTATGTACGTCTTCCTTTTCCGTTTAAACCCAGAGGCACATATGTAAGCCATATATATTATGTGTGTATATATGTATGTATATACATATACATATATATATTACATGTACACACACATATACAAATGTGTGTTTGGGGTGGGTGTATAATGTGTGTATGTATGTATAAAGGAGCAGGAGGAAGAGGAAATAGACTTAAAGGCAAACAGATGCACAGGCAGGCAGACAGAATGTATATAGAAAAGTATTTTTAGGGGAAAATATTTTAATATCAAAGTAACAGCAGCAGCAGCCATTGTGGAGATGATTGTATCATTGTTTACTAGTGTGTGTGTTTGTCAGACAATATATCTGATAGACAGTGTGTGTGTGTGTGTGTGTGTGTGTGTGTGTGTGTTATTGTGTTGTATTGTATTGTGTCTGTTTTGTGTTGTATGTATTGTGTGAATGTTAGTGATCGTGTGTTTGTGCATGTGAGAGAGTCTGAGTGTGTGTGAGTGTGTTTGTGTGTGTCCATCCAGGATTTCTGTTTTGTGGGGGGTGAGAGTGACTAGGATATGCATGCATGTGTGTGTGTGCTAAAGTGGTTATCTCCAGTGAATTCCAACTCCACCTATCACCCCCTACCCTTACACCCCTCTTTTATAAACAACATCAAATGTTAAACAATATTTCTGTAGTTTTATTATCTTCATGTCACTGCTAGTCTGGCTATTTATAGCTGCACACATCACTACCTCCATCAGCACCCTCATCACCACCACCCTAACCATCCCCCATCCTTACCGTCATCATCATCACCACCACAATCATCGTCATATCCATCATTATTCCCACCACCATCACCACCACCACCACCACCCCATCACCATACCAAGTCTAATGCCAATTATTCCACCATAATTGAAACACTGCTAACAATGAAGGCAAAAATGATTGCTGTTGTTGTTTAGCTGCAGGTCAACCCCTGCTCCAGCAAACCTGAGATCAAAGGCATACCAGCCATGACTGTCCAATGTGTTCTTCCTCTTCCTGTAAGACAGCTGGAATTAATTTGAGGCAGATTTAGCTGCTATTTCTCATAAGTTGAGAAATTGCATAGAAGCATCCTTGCTGAGACTTGAAGGTAATGATGATGATGATGGTGGTGACTGTGTTGACAGTGAGAGTGATGGTGACAGTGGTGAGTGACGGTGACGGTGGGGAGTGACGGTGACGGTGGGGAGTGACGGTGACGGTGGGGAGTGACGGTGACGGTGGGGAGTGACGGTGACGGTGGGGAGTGACGGTGACGGTGGGGAGAGATAGTGACGGTGGGGAGTGATGGTGACGGCAGAGAGTGATGGTAACGGCGGGGAGTGACGGTGATGAAAGTGTTGGTGGTGATGGTGATGATCATGGTGGTGGTTGTGGTAGTGATGATGATGACAGTGTCAGCTGTAGTTGATATATTTCTTAGGTTACGTAAAAATAAAAGGAAAAAGAGGAAGAGAGAGACAGAGAGAGAGATAGACAGACAGACAGACAAACTGACAGACATCCAGTCAGTCAGACACAGTATATAAATTGTTAATGAGTTTTGATTGTGTGATGTGTGTATTTTTTGCTTTCAGTCACGAAATCAATATCTGTTGTTTTAGTTGTGGCTGTCCATTCTTCTTTCTTTCTGCTATCAAATCAACAAACGACACATGGGGATTTCCTTAAACATTTACATGATATTTATAGGTGTAGGCATGGCTGCGTGGTGAGAAGCTCGCCTGACAACCACATGGTTCCAGCTTGCTTCTACTATAGCCTTGAGCTGATCAAAGCCTTGAGGGTGGATTTGGTAAATGGAAATTGAAGAAAGGCTGTCTTACATACACACACATATATGGAAGTCGCAATATATGGATTCAAGTAATCTGGTAGGACTCATTAAAAAAAAAAAGCTCCTCAGTTTGTCATAGTATAAAGCATATTGAATATATAGAAATATACAAGAGAAAAGAATAAGGAGAATTATCATCATCATCGTTTAACGTCCATTTTCCATGCTGGCATGGGTTGGACAGTTTGTCTGAGGTCTGGAGAGCCAGCTGCTGCACCAGGCTCCAATCTGATCTGGAAAAGTTTCTACAGCTGGATGCCCTTCTTAATGCCAACCACTCTGACAGTGTAATGGGTGCTTTTTACAGGCCACTGGCACAGAAGCCAGTCAGGCCGGCCTGGCAACGATCATGACTTGGTCTCTACAGCTGGATGCCCTTCCTTTACAGACTGTACTGGGTGCTTTATCATGGTGTCATGGCACCAGCACCCACACCAAAGTACTGGGCTTGGTCCATTTGACTAAAATTCTTCACAGTGGTGCCCTAGCATGGCCACACTTGAATGACTGGAACAAGTAAAAGATAAAAGATAACATTGAAAATCATTTTATCCAATTAATTCTCCAATAACTCTGCCAATCTGGACTAGTATTTCATTAGTGTTAACATAATGTAGTGAATAAATGGTAAAAGTTATTAGAATTAATTATGCAGTGAAAAAGACATTAGCTAAATGACAAGTATTACTTTAATTATTTCAGCAGATAGGGGAGACAACTGGGGACATATTTCAGTTTTATTAAACCTCCATAGTGAAACATGTCATTGTCCTTATTGAAGAATTGATGGCAGAGTGTCGAAGTGCATACAATTATTGTAGAGAATTAAGATGTTAAATATTAGCATATTTAAAGCAACAAATTTAGTTAATTAAATGGATTCTTGAAAAACAATAGCTATGTGAGGAACACAGCTATTTATTTATACCTATACATGCTGGGTCCTGCCCCCACACCCAGTCTTCTCCACCAAGCATTCCTCATATGTCATCTTCTAAAGTTTGATGATGATGATGATGGCAACATCTATTTACTGATTCATCCTTAGCAAATCTAGTGAAGTTTATTTTGCTGAAGGAGTGTCATAAGACCAAAACACTGCCAGAATAATTTCCCATACTTGCTAAAATCAGATTAAAATAATATTAAGTTAATGTTTTTCCTTCCCTATATAATTATATCTAATTTGGTATTTAATTCTCATTAAACTTGTTAACAGTGACTTAACTATTGCTTTGTAATGCAGATGATGTATTTAAGCAACTGACTGCATTGATTTATTTTATTTTTCTGTTTGCAGAATGCTGGATGCTACACTGAGAGATGTGGTAATATTCATATCTTATCAAAGACACCACTTGTTGATCAGAAAGGAAAACTAGCGATAACAAAGCGATATATAAATAGAAATTAGAAAAATATATAATAATTATTAATTAATAAACAAAATTCTCAGTAGCAGAGTAGCCTACTTGGAGTAATTCGGTGTAAACTCCAGACAAACAGTCCTGGATTACTCTGCCATTTCCAAGGCATGGGAAGGACCGTCTTCCAGTTTCTTTCCTCCTGTTCAGAAAAGCAGTCAGAGTAAATCCATTCAGCCTCACCAGACTTACCAGTCTCAATAATAAATAATAACAACCAGCAAGACCCGTGGCATAAATGATAATAATAATAATAATAATATAGTCAAAGAAGAAGAGGGTAACAACCAATTAAAGTGAGTGCAGCAAGTTTAATTGTTCAACTCTGGCTAAATGACAGACAAAGTCAATTTTGGCAAGATTTGAATTCTTGATGTAAATAGATGGAACTGAATAGTGTAAACATTTGACCAATTTAGTGAGAGGAAAAAAAAAAAAAATTAAAGAAAGAAAAAGGAAAAGCAAAAAAAAAAAAAAAAATGCAGGAGAGAACACAGGCTCTACATTATATTTCTCTGTCAGAGACTAGTGCTTGGGAACCAATGAGGAAATAGTAAAAACAAAGAATAAAAACTATTAGGTTTTTCACTAGTTGAGCTATATAAATAATAATAGTCTTTCTAATTCAGGCACAAGGCCAACAAATTTGAGGGGAGGGGTTAGTCTATACCATCGACCCAGTATTTGGCTGGCACTTTTCCTTTTTTTTTTTTTTAATGCCTCTGAAAGAATGAAAGGCAAAGCTGACCTGGCAAGAGCAGAACGTGAAGCCTTGCAACGAATATTGCTGCCAGGCCCTTTTCTCTGGCAGTCTGATCATTCTGCCAATCCACCACCACCACCACCACCACCACCAACAACAACAACAACAACAACAACAACAGCAGCAGCAGCAGCACCAGCAGCAGCAGCACCAGCAGCAACAACAACAACAATAATAATAATGATTTCAAATTTTGGCGCAAGGTCTGGAATTTGTGGGGAGGGAGATAGTTGATTACACTGACCCTACTGTTTCACTGGTACTTAATTTATCGACCCTGAAAGGATGAAAAACCAAGTTGACTTCAGTTGAATTTGAACTCAGAACAGGCAAAATACTGTTAAGCATTTTGTCCAGTATGCTAACAATTCTGCCAGCTTGTTGCCATAATAATAGCTAATATGCTAAGAGTGGTTTTGAATGTCACCCAGAGAAAGATCTAAGCAATGAGCGATTGTATAAGAACATTTGTCCAGTACCAGACATTATCAAAGAGCGTGGAGTCAGATTTACAGGACGTTGCTGGAGAGTTAAAGACGAAATTGTTAGTGAAGTTCTTTCGTTGGAGCCTACACAAGGAAGAGCTAGTAGAGGATGACAAGCCATGACCTCTATCAAGCAGATTTGTGATGACATAAACGCAATCCCTCTGACCAGCCGAATATGATAAACAATAGAAATGGATGATGACAGAAAGTCACAGGAATCAGTGCAAATGCCTGGATGATTATGATAATTAGTGGACATACCAGACGATCCCATACACTTTAGTGGACATATCAGGCAAACTGACCCACCCATTTCAGTGGCTATTATGCAGAGCTGTGGTGCAGTATATAGCGTCAAGTGGTCAGTACATGTGTTAAATAAGATATTAAAGGCTAATGATGGTTAGTCACTATTTAATAGGTCACTGACCTCTGACCTACCATCATGACACCTGTAAAGATCAAACACTTTCAACAGGTGTGACATTCAGGTAAAATAGTTCATTGATCAGAGAACTAGATTCACACACACACACACAAACCTTATACACTAACATACATTCATAAACACACACATACAAAATAACATATAAATGGATATATACACTGACATGTTAGTGTATATATATATATATATATATATATATATATATATACATAATTATTACAAATTAAAAGGGTAAAGGATTATCAATTTATTAATTAATAAATCAATTAACAATTAACAATTTTTACCAAGCCCATCGGTATGAAAGCACCATTATTGGTGGAGAACTTATTTAAAAGCTCATATATATTTATAAATATAATTAAGGGATCAGCAAATATTTGCTTCACCATATACCGAAGTTCAGAAATAGCAGCTAAAAAAGCTGAGAATCTCACAGATAGCATCACTTG
>NC_069000.1:7703477-7707539 GCF_001194135.2 Octopus bimaculoides
ATATATATATATATATATATATATATATATATATAAATTTGCAGTAAACACATATACAGACATGCACACACACAATTATACACACAGATATATAGATGCATAATTTTGACTGTAGTGGTTGTCATTGTTATAGCAGTGGTGACAGTAACTATGGTAATGACAATGTTACACGCATCCATCACCACATAATAATGGTACAGAGACAAGGGTAGTGGTGGTGGTGGTGGTGGTAGTAGTAGTAGTAGTAGTGGTGGTAGTATGAGGGGGGCACTAAGCAACCACCCACAATTTAACCTTTACTAACACCATGTCCACAACCACCATCAACCACTAACAACAGCAACAACAACACTACCACTAACTACTTCAACCCAAACTGTTGACATTTTCCATCATTTCACACATGGAAAATATTAGGCCATATTTAAAATAGACTTGTGAAACATGTGACACTGATTAAAGCACTGAAGGAAGGAGTGATAGTAGTGGTGGTGGTGCAGACACACACACACACACACACATGTATACATGCTTTATATACACACACACACACACACACACACACACACACATATTTTACTTACTTCAGGCACTGGATTATGGCCATGCTGAGGGACCACCTTGAGGGGATTTTAGTTGATCATGTCAACCCCAGGACTTACTTTATGTTTGGTATTTACTCTACCAGCCTCCTATGCTTGTACCACTGTTACACACATGTAAATAGTGATTCAATACAACAATACAACACTGGTTGTCAGGTGCAGAGAAACATATACACACACTGGCACACATACACACACACACACACACACACATAAACACACACACACACACACACACACATATACATATATCAAAGGGTAAAGACCCCCTAATGAATCACCGTTGGAGAACAAGTCTGGGCAAGGTTGTTTATGGAAGACCAGAAGTCACCCATGCATACTATCCTCCCCTCTCCATGCCCCCAATGTCATCCAAGAGAAAGGCAAAGGCTGATACAGTTTGGCACCAGTGACACCGTGACTCATTTCTACAGCTGAGTGAACTGGAGCAACATGAAATAAAGAATTTTGCTCAAGAATGCAACACACAACCTGGTGCAGGAATTGAACTCACTACCTCATGATTGCGAGCCCGATGCTCTAACTACTGAGCTATGTGCTATATGTACGTATGTATGTATGTATATATATATATAATGGGCTTCTTTTTGTTCAGGGCTATCGTAGAAGATACTTGCCCAAGGTGTCTTATCTTCACTGACAACTACTACTACTACTACTACCACACAACTATCTGTAGTGGTTCCACCTCCACCTAATACAGAATCCATGACCACCACAATAAAATATAACACTATTGTTAGATGTCCAACTGCAGCTACAAAAATCATTACTGCAAGTATGTCTACAGCCACTACCACAACTACTAGGTCAGACCCCACCAACAGATTGGTCATGAGGTGAAAATTGAACTTCAATTTGAAAACCTGAGGTGGTGTATAACAGAGGAAAGAGGCTAAAGATTACTGTTCCCATGATAACAGCAATGGACTGATTGACACCTAACCAGATCAAAACTAGTTAAGTCTCTATTGCACTCTCAGGGTTATAACTACCACCACCTCCACACCAATTACTGTGGAGCAATGCTAAATATATGTTATTATATACAAGTAATTAATTAATTACTATGGTATTTTGTAATTGTCTCATAAACAGAAGAATGTTTGTGAACCAACAATATTTCTCACAAGATTAACCCTTCATAATATACACACACACATTTATCTCAAGCAGGGTTAATTGCACAACATATATTTGTACATACATCAAATAGTGTTACAGAATATATATCAAACCAAGTGTAACTAATCCTAAATGATAAATTATACAAATCACTTGGATTGGCCAGGCTGTCTGGTGCCGAGTCGGCTCCGCTGGCCACGGTATTTGGCTTATTCTTCTCATGTTCTTGCCATTCTCCTACAGTGTTCCAAACATCTTTCTTAGATCATCTTCCCACCTGATCAGAAGTCTTCCAAGTGGTCACTTCCATTCACGCGAGTACCACTCAACAACTGTGCGGATACCACTCAACAACTGCACGGATACCACTCAACAACTGCACAGGTCCACTGACTGTCTGTGAAGTTTGCGACATAACTGGCCCATCATAGCTTTGTGTGGTTGGATTCAGTGACATTATATATTATGTGGGGTTAATAGTACAGTGTGTGTGTGTGTGTGTGTGTGTATACACGCATACACAGTAATACCTCAGTTTACAAGGATCCGCTTTACAAGACGCAAGGTTTACGAGTTTTATTTTTCAAGCAGAAGATCCAAATTTTGAAGTGCAAAAGCTTCTAACTATCGTAGCAAATGCTTCTGCATGTTACCAAGAAATTTATAGAGAGCGGAAAAAAGCTTCTTCTAAGCAATCAACTCTAGACTTGTTTTTTAAAAAGAAATCTACAAGTCCATCTACAAATGCTTGTGAATCGGTGATTGCATCAACAAGCGATAGTGTGTGCGAGTGAAAGTGATTCAGAAAACGATTATAATATCTTTTTTATTATAAATGATCTTGATATTCTTTTTATTTTACATAAAATATTCTTTACATTCTACTGTTGTTTTATTGCCATTTATTTACCAATATTATAAATTTTATAAATAAAATAATTTTATGGGAATGAATTGTGATTTATAACATTGCTACTATGGGAAATTATTGCTCTGCTTTACCAGTTTTCACTTTACAAGTGGTCTCTGGGAACAAATTAACTTGTATATCAAGGCATTACCATATATATATATATATATACACTCTTTTACTTGTTTCAGTCATTTGAATGCAGCCATGCTGGAGCACTTCCTTTAATCGAACAAACTTACCGCAGGTCTTATTCTTTGTAAGCCTAGTACTTATTTTATTGGTCTCTTTTGCCAAACCACTATGTTATGGGGACATAAACACACCAACATCGGTCGCCAAGCGACGGTGGTAGAGGACGAAGAGGCACACTAATACATATATATATATATATATATATATATATATACAACAGACTTCTTTCAGTTTCCGTCTACTAAATCCACTCACAAGTCTTTGGTCAGCCCAAGGCTGTAGCAGAAGACACTCACCCAAGATGCCACGCGGTGGTCCGTGCCAGTCAATGTCGGTCCGTGCCAGTCAATGTCGGTCCGTGCCAGTCAATGTCAGTCCGTGCTGGTCAATGTCGATCAGTGCCAGTCAATGTCAGTCTATGCCCATCTGTGCCAGTCTGTGTTGGTCTTTGTTAATCTGTGCTAGCCTGTCTTCGTCTGTGCCAGTCTAAGCTAGTCTGTGCTGGTATGTGTTGGCAAAAATTACTTAGTGAAGACCATAAATTTGAAAAGTTGGTACACCAAAGTGACAAGGCTACTGACATTTGAAACCAAGGCCATCAATATTGGAGGGAGGGACACATTTTAAAAGACACTTTTCCTATCCAAGAGGAGATTTCTCTCTCATCCACTTAACACAAGAACTAAGCACTGGGCCTTAAGTGTGTACATGTATGTGTGTGTGTGGGGAGGTGCATCTGTGTGTGATGTGTTTGTGGAGTGTTTTTGTGATGCGTACATATACAGATGATATAGTTTTGTATGTGTGTTAGGTGCTTGTATATATGTGTGCTGTGATTGTGTGCATGTGTGTGATTGTGTGTGTGCATATGTACGTTAGTGTTCATGTATGTTTGGGTGTGATGTAGAAAAGGGGACATCAGTTAAAAGGGAAGAGCAACAGAATCATCACCACCACTACCACCATCATCACCACCATAACCATGGTGATTATAGAGGAGGAAGGGTGTAGAGTGAGGTCTGAGGAAGTTGTCAACATGTTAGTGACAGTAAACTGGAAGTTGTCAAAGTAAACTACACCAAACTGGATTACTGAATTGTGGGAATTGTCAATGGAGAGAGGACATTCCATCACTCATTGCTACTACCAATATCATCATAATCATCATCATTATTGTAGTGTCAGTGTATGTGGTGGTGGTGGGGG
>NC_069000.1:7707699-7711990 GCF_001194135.2 Octopus bimaculoides
CATCATAATCATCATCATTATTGTAGTGTCAGTGTATGTGGTGGTGGTGGGGGGCATAACCATCACCTCCCTCCACATCATCATCATCACTAATGTAACATGAGAGAGAGAGAGAGAGAGAGAGAGAGAGAGAGAGAGAGAGAGAGAGAGAATAGTAGCATTATCATTGTCACCACTGTGTACACAGAGAAAGAGTGAGCCTCACTTTCACAACCATCATCATCACCATCAATACTATCATCATCATCATCATCAATATCATAATCAGCAAAATAATTTTGTTTATTTTCTAATAATAGACAAAAGACTTGGGGGAAGATATGGTTGTTATTTCTACCAAGCCCGACCCTCCATTACAACTACAGAAGCCTTCTTGCCACTCTCCGGTTACCATTCTTCAGACATGGCTACAGAACTACTCCTTAACTTATTTTGACCACCTGGAAATCTAAATCCAGAACATAACAATTCAACCGGCTCCCTTCTTCTCGGAAACACCAAGGGACATCAAATGTAATCCCCCAACACTGCCACCCACACACACAAACCAAAGTACAAGAAATTACTTGAAACACGCAGCAACATTCACAGCACTATTCATAAAGAAATCCAAACTAGCCACAAGAATACAAGACTTGCTCAACATCAGTACCATTCCTTCAGAAACTGTGTCAATTCTATCTCAATCTCACCAGAGATGACCTCATCTTATATTTAGGTAGAATTAATCAAAGACAGGAGTTAATTTAATCAACACTGCTACATATATTCCACACCATATATATTACTGGCCTAAGGCCTTCTACAGTAAATTGAAAACCCTTATCCTCATCATAATGCTTAATTTGAATGATGTTAGGTATGTGTTAGTAACAGACAACATGTGTTATTGTATGATATTAGGTGTGTGTTGGTAGCAGAGGACATATGTTATTGAATGGTGTAAGGTGTGTGTATCGGTAACAAACAACATGTCATTGAATGATGTAAGGAGTGTGTCTCAGTAGCAGACATGTGTCATTGTATGATGTTAAGCATCAGTAACAGATGTGTCCTTGAATGATGTTGGGTGTGTCGGTAGCAGACAACAGGGGTCACTGAAAAATGGTTGGGTATGTACCAGCAACAGATAATGTGTGTGTCATTGAATGATGTTAGATATGTGTTGGTAGCAGATGACATATCACTGAATGATGTAAGGTGTGTGTGTGTGTCAGTAACAGACATGTGTTCTTGACTGACAATAAGTGTATATGTGTGTGTGTCAGTGACAGACATGTCATTAAATGATGTTAGGTGTCTGTCAGTAGCAAACATGTGTCACTGGATGATGTTAAGTTTGTGTGTCAATAGCGGAGAAGAATCTTTGAATGTTGCGAGAATAAAACAAATTCTTTATAAGTATAACATTGAATGGATTATATAAATGTATGTATACACTTCTGTGTATACACAGCATATATAATCTCGCCAGACTGTGCATGATTTCTCAGGAAATTCTTTGGATAACTTTGTGTAACATCATTTTTGTCCTTGGGTAGCAACTGTTATTTCCTATTTGCTTCCCTAGAAAGTATGAAAAATGGCTAATATTTCCTTCAAACTTTGCTTTTGTTACATTTATTCAAACCCCAAAGAATCCCTCTCAATCCCTCTCATGAGCAGCCCACTACTCCAGCTCATGATCAAAGATGCACATATTGTCAGCCACTAAAGGACATGCTCAAGTGATTAAGGTAAGCAACTGGCAAGCAAATCTGTGGTATTGAGCAGAATATTTGCTAAAATGATATTTCTGTTTCAGCAGCTCAGTGTTGAATCAGTTTGAAATGTAATGGAAAATAGGTCAGTTTCAAAACATTGGTGCCCAAGTCACAAAAGCCAAGTTTGAAGGGAATGGTAGTGATTTCCTTTAAATTCTAGATAGAAGCAGATTGGAAATAACACTTACAGACCAAAGACAAAAAAAATTTGTCACACAGTGTAATTAAACAAGGTAGATAACCAATGCTGAATATACAGGTAGCTCCTGATCAACTCATGTTACATTCATTTACAACCATGTTAAATTCACCTGAATAAAGTAGACCTAGCAAACCCACATCAAATAAGAAAAAAAGTTTTAGAAACTTTACATACCTAGTGTGTTGAATTTTCATATTGCTTCCGATCCGTTTCCCTTCAAGACTCTCACTTCGGTCAAATATTGGTACAATCCCATGCTGGAATTACAGACAGAAAATACACTGAAGTTGGCCTGTTTGGAGAAGGCAAGACTATTTATATATGTTGACTGAATGTAAATGTTTGAAAGAATGAATAGATAATGATTTTAGTATGCCTGTATGTATATGTAATGTGTGGGGGAATGTGTACTGCAAGAATGTGTAATGTATGTGAGGAGTGTTATATGTGCAAGAGAACGTGTTGTGTGCGCAAGAGAACGTGTTGTGTGCACAAGAGAATGTGTTGTGTGCGTAAGAGAATGTGTTGTGTGCACAAGAGAACGTGTTGTGTGCACAAGAGAATGTGTAATGTATGCTAGAATGTGCAATGTGTGAGAATGTACAGTGTGCCTGAGAATGTGTTACATGTGTGAGAATGTGCAACATCATTCTATCAATTGTGCTATCATTGTGCTCAAATCATGTATTGATATTCAAAGTATTAAAATGACATGTAACTTTATTTCCATCCACCATTAAAGCACATAACAGAATATCACCATCATTTGCCATCTTAATTCTAACTTCTACTTTTCCATGCTCAGACAAAATCTATCGAAGCAGATTTTCTACAGCCAGATGTCCTTCCTGTCGCTAACCCTCACCTATCTCCAAGTAAGCTTGCATTTCCCCATAACCAGACATTTGTTTTCATAGAAGATTAGAAATAAAGGACACCACTTAAATGATGGTGAAGCTCGCTTACAACTATGCTGTAATGGCAAGGCAAGGGGACATTAACACATATATTCAGATATGCGTGCATATTTAGTGTTCTTCTTCAAGTCCCTAATTATATATATATATATATATATATATAGGCACACACATCAGAAATAATTAAGATTCAGTTGAATTAGGTACTTAGGTTGAGGCACCAAATCAGTCCAGTATTATCCACACACCTTAAAGTAAGGGGAATAAAAGCAAACGGCTGTAATGCACTAATACCTGGACATTCTTGTTACTTATTTGCTTTGATATATATATATATGTATCATGATGATATACGCACACATACACACAGAGGCTTCTTTCAGTCTCTGCCTACGAAATCTACCTATAAACCTTTGGTTGATCCAGGACTATAGTGGAGGACACTTGCCCAAGGTGCCATGCAGTGAGATTGAACCCAAAACCATGTGGTTGGGACACAGACTTCTTATCACACAATCATTTGTAACTCCAGACAATCACAAGCCATACTTCCCTGTATGATTGATCAATGCAGGATAAGTGTGTTAATTGTTCCAACATCTGTTCAGTAATGTCGTAAAGACAATCTGTGGCTGCTTCACTAAAGTAACAGTCAGGGGTATATTACTGGTATATTAATCAGTCATGCCAAGACTAGGATGGTTACGCCCTGCATCCTAGAGGCTATTTTAGAGACTTGAAGACAGTCACTATATGGTTTCACTTTGAAAATGCTTTTTAAAAACAGTTACTGGAATGTCTTGATGCATGTGTGTGTGTGTGTATGTGTGTGTGTGTGTGTGTGATGTGTGAGAGAGAGAGACAGAGAGAGAGACAGAGAGAGAGACAGACACACAAAAAGATAAGACATACTGAAGTAAATCGATTAAGAGAGAAACAGACAGATAAATGGTCCCCTTAAAAGACAGACAGACAGATACATGATCCATCCAGTTATTACATCATTCCTACATGTGTATTTTGCAATATCAGGGTGTGTGTGTGTAAACACACACACACACACATACACAACAACAACATATACCCGTGCACACACAAACATAAATAGACTGACAAAATTTAAACAGTTGTTACATATCAATAAATGGCTGTGGGAAAATACCTCACAGGGCGGGGGAGGAGTGTTCTTACTCAATACAACTATACTGGGTGAGTACATGACGCACACACATACACAATTGTATGTTGTTTTATTTCCATGTTGTTTTACTAAACTACAGAGCATATCTATAAATTTTAGTGAACACAATGTAACACACACACACACACATACACAACAACAACATATACCCGTGCACACACAAACATAAATAGACTGACAAAATTTAAACAGTTGTTACATATCAATA
>NC_069000.1:7712034-7713198 GCF_001194135.2 Octopus bimaculoides
ATATATATATATATATATATATATATATATATACACACACACACAATATTTTTGCATATATACATGTAAACATGTATGGATATATCATCATCATCATCGTTTAACGTCCGCTTTCCATGCTAGCATGGGTTGGACGATTTGAGATATATATATATATACATATGTGTGTGTGTGTGTGTGTGTGTGTGTGCGCGCACACATACAGTATACAGTGGTTCCGCACTCGTATCAAATGCAATTAAGTGAAAAACCAGCCAACTGTGAGTCGAACTGGAATATTATTTACTTAAACCAGACAGATTAGCAATGGGGAAACTCTGAGTAGTGACTTACACAAACTCAGCTTTAAGTAAATAAGGTCTATAACATTTATATCTGTGTGTGTGTGTGTGTGTGTGTATATGTGGTCATGTACATATTAATAAACTACATTATACACAAACATAAACAAGTGATAACAAATGTTGCTGACAAACAATGGAGTGTGAGGCTGAGTATAAACAATGTGTATGTTATGCATGTATACATATGTTGGTGTGTAATTATGTGTATATGTGGGTGGGTGTGTATGTGTCTATGTAATGTGTGTTTGTATATTCACACGTGTGAAACTAAACACTGCAGGGCATTCTGTCCACCACTCACAATCCTATTATTAAAATGCTAAAAGTCACGAGGTAGACAGACAGCCAGACTGACAGACAATGGATGTGGGATTTGAATACACACACACACACACATATATATATATATAATGTACAGGTGTGAGCATGTGTGTGTCCGTGTGTGTGTGTGTGTCCAATTCAAATACTACCATTGTACATATTTCAAAAATGTCCATTGCTACAAAACAGACAGACTGACAGACAGACAGAAGATCCAGAGTGCGTTATGTAACTATATATGCTGACTGCATGTAACGCATACATGCATATATGTCTGAATGCAACTATGTATGAAAATACATGCATGTATATTTGTGTGTGTGTGTGTGTGTGTTTGTATGTGTGTGTGTGTGTGTATATATATATTTATATACAAACACACATATGCATGTATTTACGCATGTATGTATGTACACATTTATATGTGTCTGTATGACAAAGTATTTATAAGCATATATGACTGCATGTACATATTTATGCCTGTATGTAAGTATACATC
>NC_069000.1:7713208-7713757 GCF_001194135.2 Octopus bimaculoides
GTGTGTGTGTATATATATATATATATATATATATATATATATATAAATGACAAAGTAGTTAGAAATATATATGACTGCATGTGTGCAAATATATTTGTAGACATGTATACATACAATACTCATGCACACATGTGTCTATACACGTATAAGTACATATCAATGCATAAAACAACTCGGATATATCGAAAAATGAGTGCTGTAAGAGTGGAGTAACACCAGAATAGCTCCCTCACAACGTTAACAACAATAACAACAACAACAAAAACTCTAGGAATAAATATAAGAAATGAAGATTACTAGGGAGACGGAGTGTTTGGGGCCACGGCTTGAGAGATCCACTCTTGATTGACAGAATCTGTTGAGAGCAAAATGGGTGCAGCAAACAATGCATTATGTAGGTGCAGCACTGTGCAACTGAATTACTTCAACTGAATTGATGTTGTTGCTATTGTTGTTGTTGGTGGTAGGAAAACAAGAGAGAGAGAGAAGGAGGAGGAGGAGGCTGATTGAAGATATATATATATATATATATATATATATATATATATA
>NC_069000.1:7714170-7719633 GCF_001194135.2 Octopus bimaculoides
AGAGAGAGAGAGAGAGAGAGAGAGAGAGAGAGAGAGAGAGACAGAAGTGGAGGTTTCTTTGTGTGTCACTCCCCCTTCCACTCAAATGTAGAGTAAGATTCTTTGTTGTAGAAGCTACAGCAATTACATAAACAACATCCTCCTTATACCATCATCATCATCATCACCATCATCACCGCCGCCACCACCACCATCACCACCCCCAGCTGTACAGTGACTTCCTTTAAGTTTCCACCTTCAATCTATCTTATTTCATTTCTTTCTCACCTCACCTCTATAACATCCTTTTACATCACAGAGAACATTGACATCACTGCACACACACGCACACACACACACACACACATATGGAGCAACATCAGACAAGTAAACAAGTACATTATATATATATATATATATATATATATATATATATATATATATATATATATATATATGCATACAAAGACACATATACACAAATAGAGGTTTTAATTTACAAGCAAGAAGCAAAAAAGTACTCCCCAAACGAATGTATATATTACACACACAAACAGCTGAAATTATTATCTCTGTGTGTGTGTGTGTGTGTGTGTGTAAAAAATGTACTATTTATTTATGCAAAACACAGCACAGACACATGTAATAGTATGCATGTTATATTTAATAGGTGTGGCTGTGCATGTGCACATGTGTATGCATGACTGTGTACATATGATGGGGGGGGGTGCTGAAAGAGAGAAAGAGAGAGAGAGAGTGTGTGTATGTGTGTGCGTGTGTGCGTGCAGAGCCAGGTTTCAAAGTAATCATCGACCAGCACCACTATGCCACTCTATCACTCCGTTATTGTCTATCGTTCAATCAACACAACCATATATGGGCATATAGCTGCAGAAACCCCCCTCCCCTTCTCCACCCACCCCCGTGCCATGTGACTTGCCTCTCTGCATCACTTCCAGCTGCTACAAGATGCTCACACACACAAAAAGAAAACACACAATAACACAATTTTACCACACACAAAGACACACACATGCACGTGTGTAGTTGTGCATTCATGTTTGTGGAGGGGTGCATTTGTGTGTATGTATGCATACATGCATATACATGTGTGTACATATGCATGCATGTGTGTGTGTGTGTGCACATTTATGCATGTGTAAGGTAGCTCTATTAGCGATAGAACTGGTGTCAGTATAAAATACTATGTTGGTTGTCAATAGTGATGGTGGTGTTGGACAAAACAGGTAGTACAGTGGGTAAGTTGGTTGGTAGATGGATGGGTAGGTAGGTTGGTTGGTTGGTGAGCAAGTGGATGGGTAGGTACATGGGTACCTAACCCCCCAAAACACTGTCTCCTATATCAGAAACCTGACAACTGCAGCGAGACTGGACAATGTTCAGGCTGCTAAGAAGTTGCATGTATGCAGCGAAGAGACACTTTCTCATTGAGCAAGACCCACAACCCTCTCAGCACTGGGCCCCTGCGTCTAACTTTACCCTCTACCTGGGCTCCTGAGCAAAAATATCAATAGTTGCATATACTGCTCAAGAGTAACGATTCCAGGCAAACGAATGGACAGAACCAGCTGCATCTTCTTTTTCTATGCGTGTTGTTCATTACTGCTTTACTGGGATTCCAGCAGAGATGACGTTTAAGCTATTCTCATAATACTGGGAATACAACATGACACGGTTAACTCATAAACTTCTAGACCAGTGGCAGCAGTAAAAAACATGGTTTAAAATCAGTGGTTCTCAACCGTTTTTTGCCTATGGATCCCTTTGATTCCTATTTTACTTTACTGGACCCCTAATAAGCATTCAATGTTTAAATAAGTCCCACAATATTTTTATAATTAAATATTACTAGGAATTCTAGAAAAGGATTGTTAAAATATTTTGTGTACTGTACAAGTATTACCACTTATTTGAACAAATTTCAACAACTAAATCTTATATGGACCCCTAAGGACCATGTAGACCCCAGTTGAGGACCACTGGTTTAAATAAACCCTTTAAATCATCTGAGTGTTTTGGTGACACTTCAGGGTGGAGTGTTGGGGGCAGGTGAGGTTTTAAAAATAAATACTGGGGTTGATTTGTTCAAGTAAACCGTTCAAAGTGGTGCCCCAGCATGGCCACAGTCCAAAGACAGAAACAAATAAAAGATAAAAGGCAGATCCAGTCTTTTTGCATACAACATTGTTCAAATGTATCATCTTTTTTTATTTTAAAAATGATAAAATGTGATTTGAGAAAGATTTAGCTGCTATTTCCATTAGGTGCAATGTGAACCAGTTATAAATATTATGTGAACCGAAGAGAGGCCATAGCTGGACATTTAAGACATTGCTAAATGCAATACAAGAGAAAATGTCATAGTTTGGTGAAGTTAGGTTCTGGAATAAGGGCAAAGTCAAAGACGACCTGTCTGATAAACTAAAGATGACATCTAGAAAGTTAGATAACAAATCCTACAAAGTGTAAGAATTAATTTTGTAAGAAAATATACTTCCACAAAATTATTGTCATAACCCATTGAGATACACAACTGAAAAACCATCATTTCAATCCAATTTTATCTCATCAACCTTAATGTAGTTAGAAACCAAATATCTATTTCAGTCAAGATTTAGAACACAATGGTGATGCCTTGCTGCATTTAGTTATGTTCTGAATTCAAATATATAAAATCATAGTCAAATACTGGGATCAATATAACAGACTGTCACTGTATCAACCAGTTTATCAGCTGTTATACACTGCTAGTTACAATGCACTCCCTCGCATTGTTGTAGCCATCAAATGATGCTACCCTGGCTGGCTAGGTGGACAAGCCAACATACCCACAGAATAGGAGGCTAGTCTGTTGCAGGGTCACAAGAGCACAATACACCGCTGGTCTGGGAATTGAAACCCTGATCTTGCAATCTTGAGTATAAACACTTTAACCACTAGGCCATGTGCCTTCACATAACTGATTATAGACTCCCTTAAAAGATTGATGGGAGACCTGTGTTTATTTGTTCAATATCTTGACCAGATTATTCAGTGATACAGGTGTGAAAGTCAGTGTTAGCTATGTGGAGGTACAGGTGTAGCTGTGTGGTAAAAAGTTTGCTTCTCGACCACATGGTCCTGAGTTCAGACCCACTGTCTGGTATTTTGGATAAGTGTTTTCTACTTTAGCCTTGGGCCAACCAAAGCTTTGCAAGTGGATTTGGTAGATGGAAACTGAAAGAAGTCCTTCGTATATGTATGTGTGTATGTACCTTTATGTGTGTGTTTGTCCCTCACCACATGATAGAATATGATATGGGATACCCTGGGAGAACAAGAGATATTGCTAGGACAAAAGAGGCTATGATAGGACAAAGTCGGCTGAGGATGACATAGAAACAAAATTTCATGATGTGTTTTTATTACAAACTGTTATGATGTGGTGTTTTCCACAGTTATAATCTGTTGTATCTACTCTAGTAGTCATGAGATTTTCTTGGTATCGGATACAATGTATCTCTTCTATACCAAAATGGTAATACACCGCTTCAGCTATCATGCTATTGCTGATAGCTCTGCAAGACACCAAATTTGAACCATCTACCTTGACTGTGACTCGAACTTGACAATAACATGTAACTGACACTTAACTCCAACTGAGAACTCGTACAACGACTCTACAACGACTGACACACGACTCGCTGTATTGGTTGATGTCGTCTCACTTTATAATAGCTGACTCATGCCACTTGTCCAGTGGGAAGGGTGTACCATTTTCATTAAAAAACAAACCTATCCAACCCACATCAACATTGTTAAACTGAAGATTAAACAATTTTAACGATGATGCTGTTTTTGGTAATGATGAGCTCTACCTGTTGGGGGAAAATATATGATGTCAAAGTTAGAATGAAGGTGTGTACTGTCTATATAAGATGTCAGAAAAGATACACCATTGGATATAGACCCGGGGAGATTAACCTTCACTTGTTTGTATCTCATGTCAACATAACCTAAAGGAAACAGATACATCAGCTGACCACCCAAAGGTAAGAGCTGGTCTCTTCCTCTCTCTTTCTCTTAGTAATTTATGGGGCTATTATTGGTCTGATAGGTTTATTATAACAGTAAATTTGAAAATATTATAATGGAAAAGTATAATCACTTGAGAGTAAGAGAGAAACTGATGAACAAATGTGAGAGGGAGAGGTAGAGGGAGGGGAGTGAGAGAGAGAGAGTGAACGAGACAGAGGGGGAGGGAGAGAAGGAGGTGGAAGGGAGGGAGATGCCAATATAAGAGCAAGGAAAGAAATTTAATCACTACAGAGATAGTATCTGAGAGTTTTGGTTTAAGAGGAAGTGTGCATGTGAAAGTTTGAGTCATTAAGTAGGATAGATTCAGCTCATCAAGTTGAGAAAGAAGAAAGCATTAAAACTAACTCCGTGATAACAGACAGTGTGTACACAATGGAATCTAAATATCTACCTAGACACCCATCTTAGAGGTGCTACTCACAGTTTACAGCCTGCTCCAATCAACACAGTCCCTACAGCTATAACAGCGAAGCACATATATAACAACAACAACAACACCAGAAAGTTGCTACAACTCAATCTTTCTCTAAATCTTATCCAGACATACACATACAATAACACACAAATAACTACATCAATTTTTCTCTTGGTTGGGTGGGGACCATAGCCCAATTCCAAGTTGTCAATCTAGTTTGATAAATCCTGAGAAGTTGAGGATGTTATGCTTTCCCACCTCAGCATTATCATATCTCTACAGTAATTACAGCCAAAACATTTGCACATGTCAAACAAGAATTGGAAGTTTATTCAATATAAGCAGTAGATGGCATCATAGACCAGAACTTTAGGGGTTAGTAATGGTAGGTGGGGATTACTTCTAGGGAACAGAAAACTGAGGGTACAATAAACAAACTTTTATCCAACAAGTACAACAAGCCTTACCAATCTTTCCTTGCCACAACACTGAGAGACAACATCTATTTTTGACCGCCATCCATCCATGGTGAATTCTCCGACTAGAAATGCCCCCAATACATTATCTCAGACTTTTAGTCATTACTCTAAAACATTTCCTACATTATTGAAACAGTCTCTCCCTTTGTTCAGATCTTAAAACTCAAGTGACCACTTGATGAATATCCATACTTGACCTCAAATGACATCCAATAAAGATTAACCACTACACTTAGATTAAAACTCATGATATTACACACTTGATGCAGCAACGTAATAAACTGTATCATGTGGCATTGTTGTCAGCATGGGCGGGCCACACTGTCCTTATTAGTAAAGGGGACAGCGTAGTAAGATTTGGAGTTGGAAAGCATGAGAATTATTGTAAGAACTATTGAGAGCTGACAACAAGAAAATCTGAGGAACTTTTGAGTCATAATGTACTAAATAAGTGCTGTCTCTCTCATATATATATATATATATATATATATA
>NC_069000.1:7720119-7739387 GCF_001194135.2 Octopus bimaculoides
TATATATATATATATGATATTGAAAATAGATTAATGTCATTTTTTTTTTATTCTAATGAGCCTAATTAAATGAAGCCAGTTTCCTCGGATTCTGGATTTCATCCTAATTAAATAACAGCTTCCTTCGTTAAGACACTGGCTTGGATGCTCCTGAAAGGTCGAATGTGTCCATGTCTTGTTAGTGTTTCCTCTCAATGCTTGCCTTTCTTGACACCAAACAACATTTAGACTAGTGTGTGTGTGTGTGTGTGGAAGATCAAACTATTTTCACAATTACATAGAGAAATATCTTATTGCATCTATTTCATGACAGTTAAGGAACTGTAGAGAAGTGGGGAGGGTACTGTATTCTCTGACATAAAAGTCAAAATTTTCAGACCTCAATTTACAGCTAAAAATGGCAGGTTGACTTATACACCAAGATAACTTTGGAGGACCAAGAATTCCACGTGAAATGAAGCAGGATTTGGAACGATAGTCCATACTACATTAAGTTGTATGCCAGAAAATACTGTAAAAATAGTTGAATCAAACCTAAGTAGATTACTGTTGAGGTGATGTTGAAGCTGACAACTTGGAACAATAATAATAATACAGTGAGACATTCAAAGATGTCTATGTTGTGATGTTCATGCTTTTGCCATGGATATTATAATGGCAGAGAGAGACAGAAAGAGAGAAAGAGAGTGTGTGTGTGTGTTAAATGGAAATAGAGCCGGGTGATTTTATTATTTCAGTAGGAACTCTCTCCTGGCACTGTTTCAGAGTCTCTCAGAAGAAGTAGAGAGATGTTGTGATGTTGATCTCATTCTAGAAGCTATTATTACTGAATGAAGTGGGATCATTTTCAAGAGTAGACTGTTAGATTGAGGAGCGAGTTCTAAACACACCATACTACAACAGCCACCACTACTACACTGCAACACTCCATTATAACCACCACATGCCCTCCACAACCACTACCACTACCACTACACTCCACTTACGTCACCTCCCCCCCAACTCCCCTTTACATAAATGATGTCTTGTTTAATGAGATCGATTGAAACAATCAGGTAAGATTCCAACCAGCTGACTGGAGGGGGGGGGGTGACCTTAACATGAGAGATTAGTCAAGTTGAAGGAGTTAACACAATAACAGCTGTAAGGGCCAGGTGGTGGTGGTGGTGGTGGTGGTGGTGGTGGTGGCGATGGTACAAATGATCTGCCAGATAATAGTGGCAGTGATGGCGTGTTGTGTGATATGGCGGTGATGATGGTAATTGTGGTGGCATGGCATACAGTATTCAATAAGATATAATCGAGGGGAGGGGAAGTGAAGAGAAGGAAATAAAGGGAAGAGCAAATCAAGTGTCTAGTACCACTACCACCTGTACCTCTGTTACTATTACCACTACTACCACAACTACAAAAATATCTACACAACTACAACCATTGTCACCACAGCCACACCATACTACACTATCACCAACACACCACACTGGCACAACCACACTAGCACAGCTGCTTCCACTGCCACCACCACAACAGGAATTCTAAAATGAACCAAACATTCCAGAAGTTACATTGAAATGGTGACAGGAATGACTTGACAGATCTCTGAGTGGCCTGCTTTTGCTCTCTCCCCCTCACTCACTCCCCCACACTGGGCTGTGAGAAATGTTTTATTTTCCTATGCTAAGCTATTTACCCCTGCCTCCCCATGTGTAAGTTGATATGACAGAGGCATGGCTTTAAAACAGAACTGAAAACCCCAAGGTAGGAGACACAGATAAACCCAGTTAGTGTAGGGTGACCTGTCACCATATTGGAGGGAACACCCATAAACCCAGCACAGGGCTACCTGTTGCCACAGTGTAAAGGATACAGATAAACCCAGTGCAGGGTCATCTGTCATCATACCGTAGGGGACACTTATGAATCCAGCATAGGGTTACTGGTTGTCATTGTATAGAGGGCAAACCCAGTGTAGGGTCACCTGTCACTGTAGGAGACACTTACGAACCCAGCATAGGGATACCTGTCACCATAGTGTAACGGGCACAGATAAACCCAGTGTAGGGTCACCTGTTGTCATAAGGGAGGCAGAAATGCTGGAGACGGTAAACCAGAGTAGTGTAAGACCACTTTTAAGAAAGTATGATGGTCATCAAACAAAGCATGAAGGTGAAGATAGACATCGTGGAATTTGATGGACAACCATTAGTGTGTGTATGTTTATGAAGTGAACTTTGCATGTGTAGTGTGGAATCTGTGTTTTCTGTTTGTGTATGTAGTATGGTATCTGTGTGTTTGTGTGTACGTGTGTTTTTCAGAGAAATGATTCACCATTTTAACGAGAGAGAGAGAGAAAGAGGGGGAGGTGTCAAAAGGAATGAGAAAAACAAAGCTGTGTATTGGGTTGTTAGAAGTGAAAATATTGAAGTTTCTATGTAACAGCAAAGCTCTAAACTTGACAAGTGTCTGCTGCCATTGGGGGCAGAATCAACAACAAATACCCAGACCACCATGCCCCCTTCTCAGGTCCATCCCCAACCCATCCTGCCACAAACAGCCCCAAAAATTGTACTGGGGGGGGGGGGTATACACCAGTAGTAACGGATGAAGAGAAAGAACAGATATTACCAAGTCTGCCTCATCTGGACCTTTTCTGGCCACCACTTCAGAAACTACTGACATACAGATAAATTAATGAAGGAACTCGCTAGAAATAGCAACTAAAATCTCCTAAATTATACACTACAATCTTTAAAACGGGAGGACACATTGGATAAAGTTGTCCTAGATTACACTATGCCAAAAGGAAAGATGGGTTGGTCATGGCTGAAATGGAAGTAGATCCTTTCAAAAACTAAATGTACTGAGACAAACTTGTTGAAATTATTTCAACTAGGTGCAGGTGTGGCATCTTGGAGAAGTATCTTCTACTATAGCCCCTAGCCGACCAAAGCCTCGGGAGTGGATTTGGTAGGTGGAAACTGAAAGAAACCCATAGTGTGTGTGAATATATATATGTATGTATGTATGTATGTGTTTGCAACCCTCCCACCGCTCCACTGAACAACTGGTGTTGATTTTTTTTTTTACATCCTGTTAGTGATTTGGCAAATGAAACCAACAGAATAAGTACCGGGTGTTAAAAAAAATACTGAGGTTGATTTGCTTGACTAAACCTTTCAAAGTAGTACCCCAGCATGATCAAAACAAGTAAAAGATAAAAGATGTTTGAAAGAATGAGTATGCTGTGAAAAACCTTTATTTCAGTGAGTCTCAAAGCTAGAGATGAATACACTGCTATTATCTGGTTTTACTTTAACACAATAAACTAATGCTTTTGAAAAGCAATTATTGTTGAAAGGGCAATTGTTTGGATCAATACAACTACAGGTAAGAGAAGAAACAATATAATTGACGTTGAAAAGTCAATTTAAATGATTAATTGAGCAAATGAAATTACAACAAGAACTTCAATTGAGCTTCTGCTAAAGATCTGATTTTATGGGTCATCAGAAAATGATAAAAATTTAAATTCAGTTAGATTATACCAAGAAATATTTCTAGATCCAATCTTAAGCTTTTGGAAATTTTGAGGTGTATATTGCATTTCATTTGAGAAGCTGCTACTGTGAAGGGCATCATTATAATTTTGAGAGACATTGATACAACTTCATCAAAAGAGAAAGAGGAAATATCTTAATTATGATTTAAAATATTTTTTCATTAACTTGTCAGGAAACATGGTTTGCATCTTAGTTTTATTATTCTTGGATGAATGTCAACTGAAAAATTTTCAACTAATTTCAATAATTTTGAGTTGCTCTAATTCATAATCATTCGTGTGTGTGTGTGTGTGTGTATCCTTGGCCAGTGCCAAGGACACATAAAAAGCACCTGTGTTGGTAACACGTAAAAGGCACCCAGTACACTCTGTGGAGTGGTTGGCATGAGGAAGAACATTCCACTGTACAAACCAGGTCAAAACAAACTGGAGCCTGGTGCAGCTCTCTGGCTTACCAGCCCCAGTGAAACCATCTTACCCATGCTAGCATGGAAAATGGATGCTAAATGGTGATGATATACATACACATATCTTTATTATCTATTTAAAATATTTTTTCATTTATATGTAAATATATATATATATATATATATATATATATATATATATATATATATATATATATATATATATATATAACCATACCACTCACTGTTCCAGCCACAGAATGTAATATTTACCTCAAGTGGAACAATTTCACGATGAGATACAATTCTTAACTACAAAATACTCACTGCCAACACACAATGAATAATTAGTCTAATAGATACTCATTATGGTGGAGGGGGGACAAATGGAAGCTAGAACAGGAGTCTCAAACTTTGAAGTCAGTAAAAACAAACAAAAATTAGCCCTCCCCAAAAAAGTGCATGGGACAATATGAGGTTCACAGTCCTGAATATCCACAGGAGCAAACTTGGCCTTTTTGGTGTGTATAAATGATGGTAATAATATATTGGGGGAGAATTGTTACTGTGCCAGGCAAAATGCTAAGCAGACCTTATGTCCTGAGTTTAAATTCTGCCAAGGTTGGCATTGCCTTTTATCCTTTCAGGGTTGATAAAGTAAGTACCAGTTTCGCGCTGGGGTTGACGTAAATTGACTAGCACCCTTCCCCCAAAATTTCAAGCCTTGTGCCTATAGTAGAAAGGTATATATATATATATATATATATATATATATATATATATATATATATGCATGCTGGAGAAGCAGCCATTAGTGCCTGAATTTCAGGAGTATTGAAATGATAGGACATTGTGTCACATGGTCACAGGGGCCTCTGGCTGCACCACATTACAATACAACAAGAGACAAGCAGAATACTGAGTTGGTCCTACCTAACTTAACTCATGGGCTTTCACTTGCATCTGGGCAGGGGTGATGTTTATTGTGTTCTTAAATTATATTAAATATATATAAATAAGTTTTGTGTTTTTAAATATTTCTTTGCTGATTTTTATGAAAGCTTAAAAAACTGTTTTAAAATGTTGCCAATATGTAATGTGTCTGAGCCCCACTCCTCGTTTTAGTTTAACTCTGTTTTGTTTATATCCACACATACACACGCTGTGTATACATATTAAATGCACAAACGGATGGGTGTTGGAAATAATAAAAAAGAAAAAAAAATCCATCACCATTATCACTAGTGTTGTTGTTGTTTTGGTGGTTTGTTATTATTATTATTATTATTATTATTATTAATTATTTTGCTCTGCATCTTGTTTTGGACAGTAACAAAAATATTTACAAACATTCCTGCAGACATACAAACATTCAATTATATATACATAAAAAACACATTCATACCTATATATACACACACACACACACACACATGAAACAGATACCTATATAAACAGTTATACATTCACACATAGACTCATACCTACACACACAAACACACACGCAATGGATAAAAGGAAAGAATGATAAACATTATTTACCAAGTTATACAAAAATAACATCAACATTATCATCATCATCATCATCATCAACTTAATTAAAAGGGTTATAGCTAGCTACACGATATTGGAACATTAAGTCTAGAAATAGGGGTGGCAGAAGACAAAACAACAACAACAACAGCAAAAGTATATTTTGTGAGTTTTATAGTTTACAGCATGCTATGTCCTGGTTGAGTCTAATGGGACAGGGGCGGGGTTAGAACTGGTAACAACAACACAATAACAAAACAACACACAACAACAATGATAACACATAACAACAGAGATCCAACAAGACAATCTACACGATCTGTCGACCTGCTAGAAGGACTAGTCAAATCACCCTCATATCAAGGGCCTACATTTGCAGCCTTGTGTGGTATGTCTGTGAATAAGATGGGATGGTCGTGACTGATATGTCCTTTGATCGTTAGCTGACTGACCAGGGGCCAAACAGCAAGAAAGCAATCTTTTGTGGCTGAGGCAATGAAAGGGCAAGGAGATGAGGTGTGACATAGAGAGAGAGAGGGAAAAAAATATACCTGATTTGTGTGATCTGTAAAGTCTATTATTTGTCCATAGGAGTGAGAATGCAGAGAAGGAGGAGCAGTTAGATGAAGGCTGTTGTCTACCATAATGTCAGTAATAGACTAGCAGCAAGGAGTGGGGGGAGAAAGGGTATTGTAGAAATAGTAGCAGCAGCAGCAGCAGCAGGATAAGAGTGGTGGTGAGAGAAGACAAAGAGAGAGAGGGAAGAAGTAATGACAACAACACCAACATCATCATGATCATCATTAGCATCAGTAGCAGCTGTAGTAGTCAGAAAGACAGTACCACCCCCAGAAATTGCTGCTGCTTCCTAAATATAGCTAATTCTACTGGGGCTGCGGTAGGGGGTGAAGAGAATGGGGTACCAAGGGGAGACAGCATCCTGACTCAATTTACTATAATCACACTCTTTAACTCAATTATGGAAACTTTTTCTTTTTGTTTTATGTATTTGGGGATTTTTACTTTATAAAATATATCAATAATAATAATAATTCTTTGTATTATAAGCACAAGGTCTGAAATTTGGTGAGAGGAGCAAGTCAATATCATCAACTCCAGCGCTCGACTGGGACTTATTTTTTTGACTCCAAAAGGGGTAAAGTCAACCTCAGTGGAATTTGAACTCAGAATGTAAAGTCTAAAAAAATGTCACAAAGCATTTTGTCCAGTGTGCTAATGATTCTGCCAGCTCACTTAATTATTAGTATTAATAATAATAATAATAATAATAATTAATAATCCTTATTACTGTAGGCACAAGGCTTGAAATTTGTGGGAGGGGGAAAGTTGAATACATCGACCCCAGTGCTCTACTGGTACTTATTTTATCGACCCTGAAAGAATGAAAGGTAAGGTTGACTTCAGTGGAATTTGAACTCAGAATGTAAAGGCCACACATTCTGAGGCTGGGACATAACAAAGACAACCGAGTCAGAATTTATCTCAAAATGTAAAGAAAAACTCAATTCTACCAATGACTGCTCAGAATCAATTTGTTTATGAGAGAAGAAATCTACTTCTACTAATATTACTGGTACATTTCAAACTACTATCAAAAAATGAGATGAAAAATTGGCTATGATGAGATTTGAACTCAAAACATTGGGATAGATACAATGAAGACTAACAATAAATCAAGTTGGTACTCTTCCTAAGTATAAAACTATCAACACCAACAATGCTTGTGGGATCAAGTCACTGGACTTCTGGCTACAAGACAGCCCTTCCACATACCAATGCAGGTTTGTCTCTCTTCCTAGCATCAAGTATAAAATTCTTAATTACTCACTCAGACTATCATCACTAATTTCCTTATAACCTGTTTCCTCATCACATCACTGAAAGTTCTAACATTTCTGCAAGCTTGGATACAACATAGATAAGTCAGTTATATGCTACACACATACATACCCTGTTGTTGATGTTAAAATTCCAATGCATCTAGGCTAGAAACCAGCTCTTTCTTTATTGGCAAGAAATCTTGAAATAAAACTGAACAATGACATACATATATGTTTATCACCTCCACCTTAGCGAAGGCAGGGGTATTGTTTTCAGTTGTGTTTGTTTGTTTTTCTGTGGACAAGATATCTCAAGAACCACTGAATGGATTTGGATTAAACTTTCAAGGATGTTTGGCCTCATGACTGGCATGAACTGATTAAATTTTGGGATCAATTCAGTACCGGACAAGGATTCTGGATTATTTTTCGGACTTTTTTACTTAATTTTTGAGAGTGGTTGGGTTCATTTTTAGTATTCTCATTTGTGAGAGCAGTTGAGTTTATTTCAGATATTCTCATTTAAAAAATCCTCTCTAGCTAATCGTAGAGAGGATGTTGGTGTTGCCTTGGTGGAGGTTTGTGCTCCCTGAGTGCTTTTGTTAATGTTTATTTTTATGTTCAGTTATAATAAAAACAATTTTACATTAACCTGATGGGTTACTTAATACTTTTATAGAGTACAAATTTATAACTTTTATCAATTTGTGTTTCACGATCCCTGATGTGAAACTGTGTGTTGAAACAGATATTGTTGTATTTCGGGATAGTCATTTTTTTTTTTTTTTTTTTGCCAAATAAACACACCTACTATTTGTTCCTCAATTGTTTATCACTGTTCTTACTCTAACTCATGTCCATTATCCGGAAATCTTTTGTGACACATCTGTGACCTCTTCAGCGACACTTTCCATCTTTGTGTGTGCTCCTGTTCCACTTAATAGTGTGGGTGTGTGTGTGTTTATTTGGGAAAAAAAAAAAAAAACCCACCATCCCAAAATACAACACAATTACTCTTTGACAAGAATGTTATCAGCTAAGCCAGTGTCGGACTCTGATGCATTGAAGTTAGCCTTGCCTCTATATAGTCTCCATTCAGTTAAAATCTTCCTTGGTTGTGTGAGTTTGAGTGGAGTGGCAATTAGGGTTTTAGTGGGGTTGTTATGGAGAGGTGTTTTGAAGAAAACCCCGCCACTTCCTAGACCCTCTCTTATTTCCATCCCCTCCCCACTTACCAAACTGATATTTGCAATGAATTATGCTTCTACTTTTGTTCATAATTCACACCATTCACTTCTATTTCCATTCTATAATCATCTGTCACTCTACATTCATATTCTTGCAGACATACCTACCTTTCTTGTACTTTGAAAGTACACCCCTGACATCTTATCATCAACATCTTTCTCTCCCCAGCAGGAGTAGTCATGCATCTCCTCTATAGCAAGACACCTGTTTTTGTTTTACTACACTTTAGCCTGTCAACACCTGATACAAAGCCACCTCCCTCGGTCAAGGGGCCATTTCTTTGTCTTGCAAGTTACTTGATAACCTCACTAGTGCTGGTATCATGAACAAAAAAAACCCAAAAAAACACCCAGTACATTTAATGGTTGGCATTAGGAAGAGTATCCAGCTGTAGAAACCATGCCAAAGTAGACAGTGGAGCTCACAGTCTTCTGGCTTGTCAGATCTAGTTGTATGGTCCAATCCATGTCAGCTTGGAAAATGGGTAATAAATAATGATTTTATATAATTAGTTGCACTCATGTATGCACGAAACAAATATAAAGACTACCCATATAAGTGCATGCATATATGCAACTCAGATTTAAACATCCTGAATTTTTTTGCAGATATATATACATAAAATATGTATATATGTATGTATACACGCACACACACACACACTTGTGTTTAACAGTAAGAGAGATGTTAGTTATAAAAACAATTGCAATAGAGAAATGTCAGCAACACCAACACTGTTGCTGCTGTCTGTCAACCCAGCCATGCCCCATAGGAGGAACGAACAAGCTATGGATATAAAACAGTTGGCAAAATATATAATACTCAATTTTTTTTTTTATTTTTATATAATTTAAATGCAATAAATATGTCTGAACTAAAAAAGGGAGTTACAGAATATTTTAATGTAGAAATACTGACATTTAGCTTTCATTTTGGTGGTGGTTGTGTGAAGATGGTGGATGAGGGTGGTAGTAATAGTCTCCAACAAAATGCTTTGAAATATTTAGCTGTGCCCTTTTTTTTTTTTTTTTTTTTTGTATTGTAAGTTCAAATTATGACAAGATCAACTAAACTCTACATTGTTCCAGGGTCAATAAAACATGTACCAGTTAAGTACTAGGGCCCATTTGATAAAACCAGTTCAGTTCCTTGCATTTGACAGGGAGATAGGGACTGGGGGAGGAAATTATACGCACAGTGGCCAATCTCCCTTAGAAATGGGCTGGGAGTATTGGCACAAGTCATACTAAAAACAGAGCATACAATATTAAATATCAAAACTCTATAATCAATAAACAATTATGATGATGTGATCTTCTTCCCATGCAATGTTAAAAATCAAAGCCATACAATTGAAATAAGCAAACTGCATTTGTTATGGCATTAATGTTATAAATTTTAAACATGCATTGCATCTCTTGCATTTAAGCAGGAAATGCCACTGGCTGACAAGCGGCTATTCTGGAAAGATCAAGCAGAGATGAAATACATGTACATTATCTCCATTATCTCTTGCCCATCATATCTTGTGTTAGTTTTTGTCAGAAGATATTAAACATACGAGCTTTCACTCCTTGTATCTTATTAGTCAGGTAGTTTATTTGCTGACAATACTATGGAGGGCTGAGTATTCAGTGGTGGATGATATAAAAACATGTAGTGAGGCTGTGGTATCTCCACAGATTCCTGGATGGTGAGCAGATGTGGTTACCCTTTGTCAATCATGTTCTTCCACAACTCATCTCTTTGACAGAACTGCAACCCTGAATCAAGTGATGGCCAAAACTAGGCACCTGGCACCAGGACTGTTAGGCACTCACAGTCTCTCACCAAACGGAGTTATGTCAAACAGCTATGGTGTGCAGGACAGGTTTGGCTACTGACTGATTCCATTGTGAAGATCACCTCACAAGCTTTCTTTAGCTAGAAAGAGCAGGAAGTACTTCTCTATTTGGTGAAAGAGTTTGGAGAGTAGACAAGGGTGAAAGTGCTGAGAAGGGACACTTGCCTCTTTGGTCAAACCCTCTTCAACCTTTTTCAAGTTCAATTTGGAGGGGAAGATGATGATGAAGAAGATGAGAGGAGCTGTCTTTGAAAAAATTCATAAGAAAGCTGGTGGGGAGTAGGAGTTATGACCCAAGTCAGTGGACATCTGTCAGTTGAGAGACAGATCAAGTTCTTCTAGGTAATGGAGCTTTCTTCATTGACTCTGGGGTCTATTGCATATGTGTATAATGTGTATATTATAATTGTCATTGCTTCAGACTTATAACACCCCCCTCCCCCACATCTTCCATCTACTCGCACACTTTTTCTAATGCTTCTCAAATGTAACCACATTTGTTGTCGTTCAGACAATAAGAGAAAACAATATCACTATTATTATTATTATCATTATTATTATTATTATTATTTGCATTGAACCAAATTACACTGAACAAAACACTTCAAAAGATCTGAAGAATGAGTAGTCTGGAATGGATTTGTAGACATTGGTAACATTTTTTAATCAATAAACAAATCTTGTGTAGCAGCATAAAGAAACATCTACCTGTATCATTAAACTCTACAGAAATACCACCATCTCTAGCAGATTCCTCATTAAATCACCAGATATGGAAGAAAGAAAAAGTAGACACCAAAAGAATTCCAGCCAGCCATTAACACTACTTCTCTTAACAAACCATAGATGCAACCCACCCTTAGCCAGCTGTGAACACTACCTTCCCCCGCAACCCTGGCCAACTGTGGACTCTCTCTCCAGCCAGGTGTAGACACTACTTCCAACAAGCTGTCCCAATAGCTCAATTGTACATCACCAAAACTCCACCACAACTACTACTATAGCAGCACCACCACACCAGCTCAGAGTGACTGGTTTATTTGTTTACTGCCAGCTCATTGATAGGTATCACAGGATGGAAGCTGGAAGTTTGTAGGGGAAGATAAATGTGTGAAGTGTAGCGAACTGTGCATGTGTGCATGTAATGAAGTGTGTGTGTATATGTAAGTGCATGTAAGGGTGTATGTGTGTGTGTGTGTGAAAGAGAGAGAGAGAGTAATGAGGGAGTTTAGGTAACTTTATTTTCAAAAAATCTGCCTGAGACAGCACATTTTCTGCTGTGATTTGGGTGTGGTTCTGAGTAGAGAATGTCAAGATTAGAAACACAATAGAAGGGTGGTGGTGAGGGAAGTGGAAGGAAGGGGTGGGTTTAGAGATTCCGGGGATAAATAGATGACTGCAGATTACATTGAACATAACACTACAAAAGATTTGAAGAATGAGCAGCAAGATGAGATGGCTTTGTGGTCATTGGCAGGAGCAACATAGATGCAGGTGTGACAAAGCTATATGGTAGGAAATTTGCTCCCCAACCACATGGTCCCCTTTGTTTCCATTCCTCTGTAAAACATGTCTGATCATGGGAAAATATTACCTCCCTTGGAAACAAATGAATGTCAGCAACAGAAAGGGCATCTGGCCATAAAAAGTCTGCTTCAACAAAATTTCAAGTGACCCATATGAACACAGAAAACTAGATGTTAAAACAACAACGATGATGATGGCAGTAATTTAGAATGAATAAACAAATACTGTATAGAAGCATTAGAAATCTACCCAAGTTGCTGAATTCTTCAGAAATTGCATTATCTCTAACAGACTCCTCATTAAACCACCAAATCAAATTTTTGAATACGGTCTCCTTGAAGTTTTAGTTCAAAACTGTTTTCAAAAACCACATTACAAGAATTCCTTCTTTAAACATGTGGCAGCTATTACAGAGACAGAGAAGGATTGGTCTCACAGCAATTTGGTTGATTCAGTTATTGTGCTAAGTTAGGTTAGAAGGAGGATCAACATTTATAATGGGAAGGCCTATAAATGTGGTTGATATCCACTGCAGGTGCCTGTGGGTGGACATCTTCGACTGATGTCCACTGTGTGGGTGGGGGTTGTATATGGAGAGGCTGAAATGGCAGCAAGTAGGTTGTCGATGTATCAAAATATATAACCAAAACATGGTGGCAACTAGGCAGAAAATACAGCTTGGCACCAGTGACATTGCAACTCATTTCTACAGCTGAGTGAACTGGAGCAATGTGAAATAAAGTATCTTGCTCAAGAACACAACACACAGCCCAGTCTGGGAATGGAACTCACTACCTCATAATTGTGAGTCCGACGCTCTAACCACTGAGCCATGTGCCTTCGCCCCTACAGTCAACAGCTATTTGGTGATGTTCTGGATCAAGCCAAAGTATAACCTCACCATCAACTGGTTAACATTAGACGGAACTGACCACTGTTAGAAATGTCCATATTTACAAAACCACTGAAGGATGTTGGCTTTGGTAACTGAAGGGAATAAACGCTGGGGGATGGGAGACTGAGGCTAAATATGTAGGCATAGGCATGGCTGTGTAGTTCAGCTCACTTTGCAACCACATGGTTTCAGGTTCATTCCCACTGCATAGCTCCTTGGGCAAGTATCTTCTACTGCAGCCCTAGACCAACCAATGTCTTGTGAACGAATTTGGTAGATGGAAACTGTGTCGAATTTCATTGTGTGTGTGTGTGTGCGTGTGCACATGTCTTTATGTTTGTCACCTATCACTGCATGACAGTGTTTGCTTGTTTACATCACCATAACTTAGTGGTTTGGCAAAAGAGGCTGATAGACTTAAAAAATAAGTGCTGAGGTCAATTTATTTCACTAGACCATTCAAGGTGGTGCCTCAGTATGACCATAGTCTATTGACTTAAGTAAAAGAGCTGAGGTAACTGGTGACGCACCAAAATGGTGGCACCTGAAGACAAGGGAATATACAGATGGAAACTGTGTAAGCAGGAACATATAGAAATGATGAGGTTATTACATCTACAAAACTGTTTTATCTTTCTGAAGATAGAGATGATAGAGCACCAGTCAAGAATTTGGGTCTATTTCTCCTTACTCGAAATGTGTGGCCTTGAGCCCCTATTAGAATCAACATTACAGGCCATGTTGAGCGACCACATTGACACCCACCCACCCAACCAACAGCCTTTATCACTCCCCACCCTATTCTATCCAATAAAACTATTCTCTTCTCATAAAGTCTTGCAGCAGACAACAAAAAGGGGAAAAAATGTCCCAACATCAAAGAAAACATTATTTTTGACTCAAGCTTCAATCAAGATGTCTCAAAATAGAATGTGAACACAAACAATAATAATAATAATAATGATGATGATGATGACGACGATGATGATGGAGGTGGTGGGGATAATAATAATGATGATATTGAGAAATGTTAATACAACTATTTACTTTATTATTCAAACACACACCTAGAAAAACAACTGGGCTGTTTTCATAACGTTTTTCTGCAAAGCTTTATATATTTCCATCTGTTTTATGAAAGGTAATGGGGGAAGGGGGCACCTCGTGGTGACCTCAACCTAATATTTTACATGTAAAATAGGGAACAGTAAATACATGTCTGTCAATTCTTACATCATATAGAGAGGAGAGGCGAGACAACATAACAGGGTTGACCCGACATGTGATGGGAGTGGATGGTGGTGGTCGTGGTCATCGTCATCAGGATGGGGTAGGTCAAGCAGAGGTAGTTGGTAGTATGGACATGTGATGCTAGTGGATGATGATGGTGGTGGCAGTGGTGGTTATTATGGAGACGAGGAAAGGGTAGCTGGAGTAGAAACAGGGGATGGTGGTGTGACCATGTGATGGTAGGTGGTGGGTGGTGGTGGTGATATGGACATGTGATGGTGACTACAGTAGAGGTAAGTGGATCATGAACAAGTAGGAGTGGAACCAGCCATCAGTCAAGCATACTGGAGTCAAACAAATTTCCAAACCTTAATAAAGACACAAATACCAAGTTATTGACTACTAACAGCCATGTTGTGACTAACCTGGTGACATAATATCACAGTGGCTTCTGTCTTTCATTATTAAAACAAAACATTGCAATATATTCTTTTAATAGAATTAACATGGAACATTATACACAGACACATGCTCACATATACAATCTGACACACAAATGCTATCTCACACAGAGCTGTACACACACACACACACACACACACGTGTGCCGGTACACACACAAGGACACGCACACAGTCAACCAGACACATAGAAGCATATGCAATCTCACACACAGCTACACACACACACATGTGTGCCGGTTCACACACAATCAACCAGACACACAAGCATATACAATCCGATACAGACAGATACACACACAATCTGATACTAATACAGATACAAACACACACACACAAGCGTGTGCCAGTACACACACAGGCAAGAGCACACACACATACATGCTTACACACACACACACACAATGTAGTGGCCTGTTGATGGAACATTGTCAAAGAACACACAGTTCCTGTGTATTTGCTGCTGTGTTTCATTCATAAGATGGCTATCAAAGAAGACTTGTTGACTTTCTGTAGAGATCAACATCTTATACCCGCAGCCAGGAGGGTGGGGCGAAGTGGGGGGTGGAGGTGGGTTGCATTTGCCAGCGGGTAAACCTACTCAGTACGGGGGGGGGAATACACAGAAAAGCTGATTGTTAACGTATTAAGAATGGCTTTTGCCGCCATCTCTGGCGGACAGATCTGATTTCACCCTATTTAGATAGAAGCATAAACTGTGATGGTAGTGGTGCTGGTGGTGGTAGTGGAGGAGGATAGACATACATGCATGTACACTGGCACACACAATAAATTACATACAACACACCCATCCACCCACCAGTGCACTATACATACACACCCACTCATACGCATACAGAGAACACCACCATCACATCGTGTGTATATATATATACACACAGACACACACACATATTGTAACTGCGCTTCAGCATCAAAATGGTTCATATCAACTAAACAAGTGAAGCACTATGTATACACACATACACACACACACACGTGTGTGTGTGTGTGTGTGTGTGTGTGTGTGTGTGTAAAACACTGGTGCAAAAAATAGTTGCAGTTTTTGTTATTTTTAAACTTTGCTGTTTATCTTGGAATAAGCTTTTATTTAATTATGTTCATGCCATACAATATTTTAAACACACAGATTTCCGTCTATTGATTGATGTTAAAGGTTTTACTTTCACTGTTTATTCTTGTTTATTTAAGGCTGTCAAATTAAAGATGGAAGAAAAGTAAATTCAAGAGAATTTATTGTACAAATTAAAAATTGAATGCAAAGGAGCAGAAATTCCATATATCAACCAAATATTTAGCCATGGGACTATCAACATATGTAAAGCTGGTTTCAAACATATTCTAGTGCAGATGACCGTCTTGAAGATGAAGAAGGTCACTGAAGAAGTCTATGATTGACAGTGACCAGTTGAGGGCCATTATTAAGACAGTGTCACATAAAACAATGAGAGGAAGAACTAAACAATGACCATTTAACAGTTGTTCAACATTTGCATCACAATAGAAAGTCAAAAGAAACTCGACAGATGGCTGCCACACACAAACACAAAAACTGTGCTCTGTGCTTCTTTTGTGCCACAAAAAAAATAATAATCTGTTTGTTGTGATGTGATAAAAATGGGTTCTGCATAACGACTCAGTGTTCTGCAGTGTGAATGGATTGAGGTGAAGCGCCAAAACTGAAACTGCATCAAAAGAATGTTATGGTCTCTGTATGGTGGTTGGCAAGTATAATCATATGGATACAATGAATTGGCAATAAATTTTGCAGACATAGACTTTAAAATTTTTATTACCATGGAATTTTTATTTCATTTCATATTACACCCAATTTTACATTACTCTGTCAAATGTAATGCTTGTTTATTCACATTGTCTTGGATTGATCATGCACTCTCTCACTGCTTAGAGATTTCAATGACATGATTATATATTTATTTTTAGAATGACATTATAGGGTGTGTATGAGAGGCCAGATCTGGCTGCTTTAAAGATAAAACGGGTAGAATATTTTGGCAGGATATGGTTAGCTTAAATGTTAAACAGTAAATCTCAAGAATGAAGAATAATGAAATTATGAATTTAACTGAATTTATTTCTGTTGGTAATTTATTAAGTTACTTCAGTTGTATAATCTTTTAGTTTTAACTTTGTACTGAAAATTTTCAACTGGTAAACAAAGAAGTCCCTATTTTCTTTTAGTTTATTTCTCCAATATTGTTTGATTAAAACAACCTTTTACTTAATTTTGTATAGTTCGTCTTACACTTAATTGTTTGTAACTTTTTCATAAATAATATGAGAAAATCCTCAACAACATAGCAGCAGCTTTTAAAATGAATCTTTAACAGCTTAGGGCTGTAAAGAGTTGCCTGAATATTCCACATAGTTCTTGTCAGTTGTGGGTTTTCAATCAATATAAGAAATAGCTGATTAGTGTAATTACAACTTGAGGAGTTGAAATTGAGGTTAGACTCATAGTCGAAGATTTTCTGTCTCACCACCACAGTCCAGCTGATGACTGCACCATGATCCAACTTAATTTCATTAAGTCCACAGCTTCTTTCAATAATTTCCATAAAAAATTAAATATAGAGCACACTGATTTATGTAAATATCTGAAAAGAGACACATACTGGATGGGATAATGTAATGAAAAACAGATAAGAAGCCATTGTGTAAAATAGGATTCTGTTGGATTAAAATAAGCTGCTGAACTTCTTTTTTTTTCATGTTTTCCAAAACATAGGGAAAGAATGCTGACAAAAGGGGGCATCAGTGAAAGAAAGCGTCAGTGAAAGGAGAAGGGACACCAAAGCATGGAAAGGTTGAGAATCCTATGTTGGGTGGCTTCTTTCTCTACCTAAAATCCCCAATCTTTTGAGACCATTGTGTGAACAGTGACATAACTAACTGTACTGGAGATTACAGGTACAGATAAATATTATATAAACACATAGCATACAAATATGTACACACACAGAAATATGTACATACATATATACACACACATATTCACAATGTAAAATATGTATGCAGGTATGACAAAAGCATGGCTGTGTGGTTTAGAAGTTTGCTTCTCAGCTACATGGCTTCAGGGTCATCAGTCTCACTGTGTGTGTGTGTGTGTGTGTGTGTGTGTGTGTGTGTGTGTGTGTGTGTGTGTGTGTGTGTGTGTGTGTGTGTGTGTGTGTGTGTGTGTGTGTGTGTGTGTGTGTGTGTATCTACATATATGTACATCTTCACCACATCTTGTTTCCAAATAGAAGGCCTACCTTTTAACCTATGACACTAACACACCTGAGACCATACCTAATGTTTTGATATAAATTGTTTTGTTTTAAAATGTTCACATTGAAATTAACAACTGCTGTCGTAATTTTATGCAAGAACATTCTGTTATGTTCCAAACATCAGACGAAGAACACCCTTGAAAATTTTATTAGAAATATTATCAGGAAAGAATTAAGACTGTAGGGCCTTCAAGGAGTCTTAAAAAGGCCCCTAAAAATTGAGGTTCCTTTCAGAGCCACTATGAGCAAAGCTTCTAAAGCGTCACATAACACTAACTACTAACATTCCACAGTCCAAAACAACAAAATTGGTTGTAAACTGATGAGTCACAAGGAACTAGACATCCTAGAAAGATATTCAACACCCCTAAGGAGTTGGATACCCTGATAATTTTTACAGATAGTGATTCAAGAGTGGGTATTATATATGAATATATATATATATACACACACATGAAACAGGGTCTACTAAAACAAGTTAAAGGTGAGATAACTCTGTCATGTATTGTGTATAAATAGACTAGAGTGGTAACAAACTAACTATACACGTTACACCACCACATGATACTACACACACACCATACTATAAATGCACAGCATATTATAGTGGTGTGTGTGCATGTGTATGTTAGAGTCTAAGAAGGCAGTAGTGTGTATCAGTTGAGTAAAATACTACTTACCTAACATTGCCACACCCCTGCCCCAACTTTTGTTGTTATAACAGTCAGGATAGGAAGTGGGGGGAGGAGACGTGACAGTGAGGTGAAAAAGGAGGGAGGCTCGACTGCTTTTTTAGAAGATGGACATGTGATGAACTATTGGATTACATATATATAGTTGGTTACAGGATTATACTTTAACCCTCTCATCTTGGAGCACAAAGCTGTCGCTGCCTTTAGTTTGGTAGTCTTGTGAGTTGCATGGTGATCTCACTAGTGCTAGTGGCACAAGAAAGGAGAACCGTGCACAGGCTGTAAAGTGGTTGCTGTTAAGAAAGGCATCCAGCCATAGAAACTAAGCCAAAATATGCACTGGAGCATGATGTGGTTCTTGGACTTATCAGATCCTGTCAAACCATCCAACCCATGCCAGCGTAGAAAATGGACATTTACTGATGATGTGCATGTATATATACACACACACGACAATTCTGTAGTTAGTCATCGGACGACTTGCTATAAAGACTGGACAACTTGCTATAATAGATCGCTGACCACTACATTTATATTTTTTTTTCTCCTTGTTTCTCTCCTTATTTCTTTCTGTGTTCCTTTCAGTTGAAGAGCGTAGCTCGAAACGTCAAAGACTTTCTCTATTCCCAAGCGTTAAACTAATACATCCATTTGTTGTTTACACCACCTGTCTTCGTCTGTTGTTTTTTTCGTAAATTCTCCCATATATATATATATA
>NC_069000.1:7739887-7749468 GCF_001194135.2 Octopus bimaculoides
GTGTGTGTGTGTGTGTGTGAGAGAGAAAGTGATGATGATTGACGGTGTGTGTGTGTGTGTGTGTGTTAGAAAGTGATGATGATTGACGGTGTGTGTGTGAGTGTGTGTGTGTGTAAAGAGGGGCATCACAAGACTGTTGAAGAAAATCAAGGAAATAGGGGTGGGGTGGAAATGTGAAGAATAGCGAAAGAAGAGGAGATTGAGAGAGAGAGAGAGAGAAGTGACAGAGGGAAAGTGGGACTGAGATGACTGGAGGGAGACAGAGAGTGGTGGAGATTGTAAGGAAAAGAGAGAATAAAAAAAGAGAGAGGTTGAGTAATTATGAATGTAAAAGCGGTGAGCCATTGTTTATAGGGCTTTTATATATATATATATATATATATATATATATATATATACACACACACACACACACACGAGTGGACTGGACAAACGAAAGAACATTTGACAGGAATTACATATATTATTTACATACACTCATACCTGTTTTATCCATTACTACTACGACGACGGCGATATTGTCCACCGCCCAATATGTCTGTGGGACAATTAAAACTTCACAAACAACTACCATAACTTGTAGTCGCGCGGCCTGTAAGAAATCGTACCCCGATCTCCCTCAAATTACACCTTGCTGTTTCGGGGTGGGTGGGGGGATAGCTAAATCTATATTAATATAATTCTGGGCTAGGATGGTCACAATGAGTAATATCTGAGTTCACGGGGCTTCTCGCTCATGATTGACCTGGGGCTAAACTACAACAACGTGAATAAATTGAATGTGAATAAACATGAATACACATACGTGTGTGTGTGTGTACATACACGTATATATACATACATATACGTATGTGTGTTTTCTTATATATATATACAGTAAATAGGTATGAATGTATATATATACATACATACACACACACACACACACACACACATGTATATGTGTTTTCTTATATATATAGTAAATAGTAATATATATACACACACACACATATACGTATGTGTTTTCTTATATATACAGTAAATAGGTATATATATATATATATATATATATATATATATATATATATATATATATTTACTGTATATATATATATTTATAGTATATATAAGACACACATACGTGTATGTATAACGGTCAACGATTGTGTACGTGAACGTCTACATTACAACGTATATATTTCATTAATGCTACAAAGACCTAGATCACACAAACACACACACATATATATACCTATATGTAAATTTGTATATATGCCAACAAAAAGTTTTGCGTATATAAAATAGAAGAGCAAAAATCAACAGTGTGTTTAATAAAGGGTTAAAGAGAGAGAGACAAAAACAAAGAGAGAGAGAAGCAATGAAAGAAGGAGAGAGGGGAACCAAGTGGTTTGAGAGATGAAGGTAACAAAGAAAGGGCTGGCTGCCCACTCACCATGCCTCTTATGTTAAACTGTAGACATAATCGTAGATGGAGACATGCCATGGAGCTGTCCAGTGGGGCCTTCCTCTCTTAACAGATCATTAGTGATAAGGCTGGACAATGGAGTGACCCAAGTATTGGTCAAGTTAACCAGACGCACAAGTTAAGCACCATTAGTAGACGGTAGCAAAGGTAGGTATGTTTGTGTATATATCACGTACCCGACTGAGAGCGACAGCGGGGTATCTACTACCACCAGCACAACAACTACTACTACTACTACTACTGCCACTAGTGTTGTTGTTGTTGTTGCTGTAGCTGCGGCAGTGAAGGTAAAGCCTGGAGTTGGCAAATGAGGCGATCGAATGGCAACAGACACAAACACAAACTGTTACTGGATCGAAGTCATTCATGGGATAAACCAATTGAAACAGTTAACGAAGTTTGTATGTGCGTGTTGATACGCACGCGCACACATACATACATAAGTACACACAGTGTGTGTGTATTTGTGTGTAGATGCTTGTAAGTGTATATGTGTGCATGCGTGTAAAGCTAGTCTACCTTTTCTTCCTTGTTACCGACATGACCCCATCACCACCACCTCGTCCCAGAGCACAACAACAACAAAAAGGGGGCTCTGTGGGGAGGGGGTGAGTGACAACAGTAGAAGGGAAGGAGAAGCAGTTACATGATATAAGGCCACCCCGCCACCACCACAATAAGTAGCTTTCACGGAACACAAAGGATCTAACTGCCTCTGGGGGCAACTAAATGATCTAACTGATTATATCCATTTTATATACATACATACATTATATGTGTGTGTGTGATCTCATTTTGGTGGAGTCAGTCTCTTGTTACTATGAGTTTCATTGGTGGGTGCACAGGGTCTTCAGCCAAGTTATGATTCACAGGAGTCGTAACTTACCTGGAAACTTTAAGCACTTGCAACAAAAGTCAGAGCAGCAAGAGATTAAATCAAGTGAAAATAAAACATATCATTAACCTCTAATATGGTATTGAGTACTCTTTCTTCCAACAATCAACACTAAACAGACACGATTGAACATATAAGTGGGTAGTGGTTTAACTTATTTTGCTGGGATCAAATCTAACTGGAGTAGATTTTTAGTTTTGACAAATCCAGGGCCTGATAATAGAGGGTGTCAGCTGTGGTATTTACTGAAAGTGAAGAAGACCTGTTCATATTTTAAAAATACCGAATTATCACTTCCACCAAAATACTAATTTTAAATATGCATGTGCATTTATGTATATATATGTGTGTGTGTGTGTGTGTGTGGATATATATATATATATATATATATATAGGGTGGGTGGGGGAGAACTCACAAAAAATAAACAAAAGACGAAGACAGGTGGTGTAGACAACATTAGTTTAACGCTCGGGAAGTGAAGAAGTCTTTAATGTTTCGAGCCTACGCTCTTCCACAGAAAGGAACACAGAAAGAAACGAGGAGTAATTCTGCAACAGACCAATGGCCTATCCAGGTGGAGAATTTATATGCCATGGAAACCAGGAAAAGAGCTTTTATGAGTTGGCAGGACTCAAAAAGATTACTTTTCTTGTTTGTTGTCAGATGGAGTAAGAAACCATTAGGGCCAAAACCCCAATCCCATCGACATCAAAAACAGACTATCACAAAGCTGGTTAAACACTAGGAGTAAGACAACCAGACTAATTACCTACAATCAATGAATACTCTGAAGTAATTAGTGGTCTGACAATGTAATAATTATTTTCACCAAGAACAGAAAACAACACACCATTATGTTGACTTCCTGCAATATATATAACTGGTACATTTTTTTTTTATTGATCCAGGAAGTGAGAATGATAAGTTTGACTTCAATTGGTTGGAACTCAAAACAAAGGGAAATAACTAAATTGGTAACTTGTTCCTCCCTCTGCAAATCATGACAATGATGATGGCAGGAAGAGACTGAATGGGGAAGGTGAAGATTCTCCAAATGAAGAAACAGCTGGTTTCTAACTATAGTCAACTAGAAATAGCAGCCAGTCTCCCTACCATCATAAAACAAAAAGGAAAGATATATTGGATGAGGTAGTCACAATATACAAATAGATGAGAAGGACATAGCTAGAACTCCTTCCATCAGAAGGGGATTTGCCTGCTATTTCTAACAGCATGAGCATCCCTATAGAAGTTTATTCACTTTTTCTACATTATTACAATGTTGGTGGAAGTGGTTTTGGTGGTGGAGTTAAGTGAAGCAAGTAGTTAGAAGTCCATATTCAACAGGAATGGCTACTAGATTCTGTTCTACTTTACCAATCATTAATGACTAATTACTATAGTCTAGCTGTATATCTAGTAATTACTTCACTATTTTCTTATTGTCATGACAACTATATTTGTCTACAGTCAACCACTTACAGCCAATAACTACTCATTTCTGCCATGTTATGGTGGTCATGTGGAAGTGAGTGTAGGAGAAAAGATGGCTATTCATATATTCTTTTGTTTCAGTCATCTGACTGCAGCCATGCTGGAGCACCGCCTTTAGTCGAACAAATTGAAGCCAGGACTTATTCTTTGAAAGCCTAGTAATTATTCTCTCCGTCTCTTTTTGGTAAACCATTAAGTTACGGGGACATAAACACACCAACTGACTGTGAAAACCCCACCCCTGCCTTTGTTAAGGTGGAGGTAATAATAACGAAGATGATGATGATGATGATGGGTGCACTATTTCCTCCAGAAGATTGATTTAGAGCAGTCATAGGTAAAATGCAGCTCACAGGACACACACAGGACTTTCTCAGTGGCATGACTAATGAAAAATTACTTAAATATTTTTAGTAGAATTTCTCACCTGATGATAAGCCATTGTCTTATGCAGCCTACTTCTTATAGGTTGCCCCTCCCTGGTTTAGAACTCAAAGAACCAAAGAAAGCTGCCATGGCTAAAGAGCAGCTAAGATCGGTTCAAGATGGTTGTGGTTGCCAAGGGACTACAAATGGAACTCCTCTGCAGATGAAGGCTGATTCAGTCCTTGCTGTTCCACTCAGGTCAAGCATACAAGCTAAGATTTGAAATGCATTTGGCCCTGAGACACCTGTTGAAAACACAAAAGGGCTTCCAATATTTTGATAGCTTCACCTTCAGAAGAGCTTGCAATAGCTCTGAGTGGCTCCTGCATTTTCTTTGTGAGGCAACACGTTTGTGATGTTCCGTTCATTGATACTACTTCTAGCACTGTACCTCTCTTATGTCATGCTACAATCCATGTGACAACCCTGGCTGACACCACAATCTTGACTCTATATCATCAATTGCCAGAAAAACTGGTAATATACATGTATTAGTCCATGTTTCATTATACATTAAATTGCATTCTAGGTCATATGTGTAACTATAAAAAAGGAGCCATGTTATGCTGTTACACAATAACCAGCATGTCACAAGTGTCGCAATCTTTTATTTTATCAACCATGGAAGAACAACAGGCGAAGTGGGAGTCAGCAGGATTTGAACTTGGAATATAAAGGGTTGTAACTAAATAGTGCCAGCTATTTGGTCTATATTAATTCTGCAACCCATTTCCCTACAACCATTAACAAAAGAGTACATTAGAATGTTTATTATATTACTGGTTTGTTTTCAGTCAATTGCGTTGAGTTAATTACGAAGTTGAGCAGTTAATTACTGCATTAATGAGTCAATCAGTTAGTTATCAATTAACGGATCAACAATTAATTGTTAACAAGTAGACGCATTGGGTGAGCAATATGTTGGTAATATTATTAAAATGGATTTGGTGACACAATAAACTGTGTCCACAATCCACCTCCGTTACTACCATATTCATAGACATCATCACCACTACCACCCGATTATTGACGCGATCACCACTACCGTCGCCAATGCCCTCACTAACATCATCGCTGTCATCACTAACGGTCATCACGGTCCAAATTAGTTCTTACTCGGAGCAACTGCCGGCACTACTTCAATACAGAAGTCCCGATGCATCTACGTAACGATATGTGTTTACAGTGCACGCTCGTTAGGGTTAATTTTAGGGTTGCGTAGATGCGTTGGGAACTCTGTATTTAAGTAGGCGAAAGTATAGAATACGTACACCCAGTGTTTAGGGTTTGGGTTAGGGTTTTTTGTTACGTTGAAAACGGGTGGTGTACGTATTCTTTACCTCCGCCTTTAAGTCGTACCCAACTGCCATCCAGGGTCACTAACATTCCACTTGTAAATTATTTATTGTGTAAGTTTACCATGATGTCATTTAATACCTATTGGCAATGTATGAAAGTCACAGCTACCAACGTTCCTTTCTTTATATTTCCCAGGATTCAAGTTTATTTAAGACGTTGACATTTATATAACAGAAATTATCATCACAATAAATCATTATTACTATAATTATTAAGGCGATATGGTACAAATGGTAACAAACAAGATTGCATAGCATTAATTCATGTAATTTACTCTTCTTGGGTTACCTTAAATATCTTTTGAGCTGATATATACTAGTAATAGAGTTTTGAATCAACCAACGAAATCTACTTAATGAAAAAATTATCATCCAAGAAAAAGAGAGCTGTGATCTAGTGTCCATAATTAGTTAAAGCCAATTTATTCTAACACAACTAAAGCTCCAGAGAAAGCCATGAATGCCTCACACTCATAATTTCTCTCTCCTGCAAACCTGTGGGACTCAACCTCAAACAATAAACAAATATTTCTAAGATAACATTGATTACTTCCCTTTACATGGATTACTTCCCCTCCTTCTGAAATCACAACACCAACTCCCTCACTTGGTCACTTCCAAATAAATTGATTCCATTTTAGTTTTGACAATTGATTAAAATGACAGTACTAAAATTTTTAATGTTGATATTACGTTTAAGAATGAGGGAAAGACAGGACTGATGATGATCTTATAAAATACAATAGCATGCACAAATGTGTGTCTGTATGTGTGTGTGTGTGTATGTTGGTGTAAAAGTCTATCCACTGGGCCCCAGTTGAAATCCCTGTACTGCATGTTTGTTCCCAAATCTAACTTGACTCTGGATATTATAAAAATACTCTAAAATTTCAGAAGCTCTAGAATATTGAAACTGGCACCCTGATCCTACTGCCATACTTTAACATATACACAAATTCATATTCTGTTGTACATGTGTGTATTCAACAATGCCTACTGATTTACTTCTTTCTAAACCTTTGCTATTCCTCTCATTAAATCACTTTCAAAATTCACTACTTTTAGTCACTGTTTTATTTTTAGGTTGTTTTGTTTTTTAACATGAAACTTTATCGGCAATATACTCGCTGGTATAGTAACCTTCCTATTAATAGATCTGGAAGTAGTTGTCGGATAGCCAAACTGTTCTCATAAAGCTACCTATCCAGTCTATATCTACAAACCATTTCTACCTATCCAGTCTATATCTACAAACCATTTCTACCTATCCAGTCTATATCTACAAACCATTTCTACTTATCCAGTTAACATCTACACACTGTGTTTACATATCTACCCAATCAACATCCACACAATGTCTATATATCTAACCACTTAGCATCCACACAGTGCCTATATACCTAACCAGTCAACACTTATTCACTCTGTCTAGCTATCCAGTAAACGTCTACACACTGTGTCTATATACCTAGTCTCTCAATATCTACTCATTGCATCTATATATAAATATATATTCTTTCAGCATCTACACACTGCGTCTATACATATATATATATATCTATTCTTTCAGCATTTACACATTGCTTCTATATATATATTTTTTTCTGTCTACACACTGTGTCTATATATCTATCCAGTCAACATCCATGCAGTGTGTCTATATATATATCCAATCAACATCAACACACCATACCTGTATGTACTTAACCATCAACGTTTACAAAAGTATTTATCTATAGTAGTAAAACAAAAATGATTATCTTCTCTGAGATAAAATATGCTTGGAATTTCAAGTTTCCACCAGCAGAACAGACTAAGTTATTTGTTGTATATTAAATGTGACATATTGTCAAACAGGACAGTAAAAAAATATTGTCTCATTAGTATTCACTCATTAACTCAATCTCTCAGTAAATTAAGAATTATTCTCAACCAGTAAGCTTAGTCTTTATTGTTATTCAGCACCTGGAACTAATCAGGCCAAACTACAAGAGAAAAATCACACACACAGAACCAGCATGAGACAGAAATTCACAAAAAATCTAATTTTATTTCAGAAGTCATACTTGCATTTATGACTTCTAATTATGAAATTAATAGTTTTGTTTTAATTAAATTTATGGCCAAGTTATTTATCTCTCCAATTTATCAGAAACATCATCTTCACTGCACCATTCTTTTATATTTGTGTATGTTGTATTAGTGCTACTGATCTCGGTGCCCCTGGAATTGTTACAACTCAACTCAGAGCTATTGGTCTGTGTGCCACTGATCTATATAACTGGACCCAGTGCCAGTGGACTCGGTGCTATTGGTTTCTGTGTCACTGGTGCCATTGCTATGGAGCTCTCCATATATTCTACACACTGACACACAATTGTCTTAAAAAGTTCATAATGCAATCACTAAGTCTCGGGTTCAATCTGACATGGAGCGATGGAAACTATAAGGAAGTGCATCAGATGGATTACACTCGGAATTCAAAAGTGGAGCCTTGTCTCATACACTGTCAAACTGATTCAGCCTGAAAATTTCATTAAGGATATACAAGTCTGGAATACTCAACCACTTGCATGTTATGAGTAAATCAATAGATTGAACAACTGAATCCTCATCACCAGATGATTGAGATTCATCTATTCATCCACACATACACTGCTTCTTTCCATCCTTCTCATCTTTCACCAGTTTACTCTCTCTTCTTCTTCGCTAACTCTATCTGGCATCCACAACACACACAGCCATCAACTTTACAATACATGTTGCACTTTAAACATCTGACATGTCTGCCCAGCACCAACTCCATGCCCACAGACGACTAGTAGTATTCTGGGGTATACACATGTGGAGGTAATGATGGTAACCTGAAGTTTGCCTGAGACGCTCTGAGAAGTCACAAAGTTGTCAAATGAGAAGAGGGGGGGAAGTCACATGACTGACGATGTAAAGTCAATAGAAGGTGGGGTCTGATAGTGATACCATTCCAGTAAACACTGAAAATCCATTTTCTACATATGTGCTGTCCTGTAAATGCTCAGCAGCATTTTGCTTGTCTTTACATTCTGAGTTCAAATCCTGTCAAGGTCAACTTTGCCTTTTATCCTTTCAAGGTCGATAAAATAAGTACTAGATGAGCACTGGGGTTGATGTAATCGACTTTCTCCTTTCCCCAAAATTGTAGGCCTTATGCCAAAATTTGGCACCAATATTAAGGCAGAGTAGCTATGTGGTTAGGGTATTGGGCTGCTGATCCTATTGGTCGTAAGTTCAATCATGAACAAGTCATATAAACTCTGCTTCACATCACAGAGCTATCCCCGACTTCACTGTTGAGCAGTTGACCATCTGGCTGGAAAAACAATTTGTCCAAAACACGGTACTTTTTTCTATGCATGTGTTGAGTGAACCAATGAAAAGCTACATTCTGTACAATGCCAACAGCACTGCATCCCAATAAACAGAGATTGTTGACCCTTAAGCCAGCATTTTACAGCCACAATGAGCTGTCGGTCCTGAACATGTATGTGTTGCACAATGTCGATGAGTCTTTGGTTGGCAAATTGCCAGTTTTGCTGAAGGCAATGTGCCAAGTGGAAATATCGGTGAAGTCAATATAGAAACCATCAATACTATGATTCCTGAGATTTAAAGAAGTGCAGGGGAGAAGGGCAGCAGACATGGGACATCCGGGATTCTTTAAATGTTAATTTCGTTCCACCATGGATTTGAATGAAACAGCTGAGTCAGAGAAAAGTCAATGTCGTTTATCAACTTGGTTTATTACAGCAAATAGAAATAATATATTCATTAATTAGGTGAAGGGGGGAAAGAGAAAGAGAGAAAGGTTCTGAACTGACTTGACCACCATCTTACTGGTATTGATTTTACTGGTGGTTCAATCCCAGTGCATGGCACCTTAATAACCTATGATTTACGAAT
>NC_069000.1:7749688-7753741 GCF_001194135.2 Octopus bimaculoides
TATATATATATATATATATATAATCATCATTTAACGTCTGTTTTGCCATTCTGGCATGGGTTGGACAGGAGCTGACTAGCTGAAGGGCTGTTCATGTCTGCTATGGCTGTATGCCTTTCCTAACACCAACCACTTTACAGTGTGTACTGGGTGCTTTTACGACCCCTAAAAAGCAAAGTTGACCTTAGTGGAATTTTACCACAGAGCATGGTGATGGATGAAATACCACTAAGCATTTTGAAAGGATTACAGGCAGAGCCAATCTCGATGGAATTTAAACACGGAGTGTAAAGACAGATGAAATGCTGCTAAACATTTTGTCCAGCGAACTAATGATTCTGTTAATAATGATAATGGTTTCAAATTTTGGCACAAGGTCAGCAATTTCAGGGAAGGAGTAAATTAATTATACTGATCCCCCCATTGCTCAATTTTTTTTTTGTATCTACCCCAAAAGGATGACAATGCTGACCTCAACAGAATTTGAACTCAGGATGTAAAGACAGGCAAACTGCCACGAAGCAGTTTGCCTGGTGTGCTCACGATTCTGCCAGCATGCCTTATCACTAATAACAACAGCAATAATTTCTCATATCAGCACAAACCCATGAAAGTAGGTTTGACTGAACCATAGAATATAGCTGGTACCTTAGTGCAGCTCTGGGAGAATGACAGATAAATATAATTACTTAGAGAGCTTGGACTCAAAACTAAATATTACATGAGAGTCTGCTTTGTTTGCCACCTCTACAATAGTTGGTGAGATTATTATTATTAATAAATTAATAATGGTATTAATAATGCTAATAGATATTTTTTCCTCGACAGCAAGTGTTCATTATTTGGCAAAGATGAGAGAAAGAGAAAGTGAGTAGGTTAGTATTGCACCAACTGCCCTAAATCTACCAATGTGAGACTAACAGTGGTAGGAAATCAATGTCTTCCACTTCACGCTCAGAAATGTTCACGTTTGATCCGTGTTTATAGAATATTGATTCCGTTTTTGACAGCAAGGAGGTGTGTAAGGGGAGAGAAACACAGGAATACACCAGAAGATGTTACTCGGTTTTGGAGCTTTAGTACCACCAATGCCTGCATTGCTTATACATACAGCACTATTATACGCCACTGTGCACATACATGATTATACAGCTGAATGCATGTTCATGCATATAGACATACCAACATATATAGACAGGCAGATAATTGTACACAAGAACATATATTTTCCCCACCCACACATATGCATACACTCCCACAGACATACATATACACTCACATATATATATATATATATATATATATACCCATATATTCACCAATGTACACAGACGCACACCTACATGTATAGACACACATCTACATATAGACACAGCCACATATGCATACACACCCACCTATTTATACATATGCACCTAATATATACACCCACACAAAATATATGTGCACATCAGCATAGGCAGACACAATAGCATGCAATCACATCAGTATATAGTCACATACACACACACAGAAGATAAAAATTATTGGGGTAGCCTGTAGAAAGGAAAAGGTAACAGGGATATCCTGTAATATGGTGGACAGTGGATGACAATGAAGAACACAGGTGGGCACAGGGGAGGCCAGGTGGACAGTGATGGGCGGTAGTGGGCAGTAATGGACATTGGATGATAGAAGTGGATAGCTTTTATCCTTTTCTTTTTCAGTCATTTGGCAACAGTCACTTGGCAACCACTTTGAAACTTCAAATATATCAACCCTAGTACTTATTTTTTTTAATGCCTGGTCCTTATTTTAGTGGTTCTTTTGATGAACCACTAAGTTATGAGGACATAAACACACCAACACCAGTCAAGTGGTCCTGAGGGACAAAGATACAAAAACACACACACATCTATTTATATATAAATATATATATGTGTGCATGTATATATATGTATACACACACACACACACACACACACACACGTATACGATGAGCTTCTTTCAGTTTCCATCTACCAAATCCACTCAAAGGCTTTGATAGGCCCAAGGCTATAGTAGAAGACATTTGCCTAAGGTGCCATGCAGTGAGACTGAACCTGGAACTATGTGGTTGAGAAGCAACCACAGTGCAAAATAGTGATTAATGGTGGGTAGATAGAGACAGTGGTATTCTGTGATGGACATTGGTTAATGGTAATGACAAGAATAATAAGATAAATTAGCAAAAACAATATAAAAATACAATAAAAATAAGTCTCATGGTACATACATTCCTGGAAAGTTGCAGCTGGTCATTTGCAGTGAGTGCAACAGTGGTGGTCGGTGGATGAGGTGCACCACTCCACCAGCAGAAACCTTGCTGTCGACAACACAACCACATCAACAATGATAGGTTAACACAACAAACACATTTGCAGTTTTCATGGAAATTCTTCTTTTGCTGTTGTCAGGTTCTGTTGGTGTTTATGGGTAGGGTCACACCCATAACTTACAGAAAGTGTTGGTTCGTCAGAGTGGGGGTAGAGCCAGGGGGGTGGGGGTGGAATCTATGCAGAGTGTATGCAGTTCAAATAAGTAACAGACTATAGGGACTAAAATCCTTGTGGTATTCACTTTGACCACTTTGCATTCTAGGTGTCAACCCTACAAAGAGGAGAGGGCCTACTTTTCCTTCTTTCACCCTTCAAGAGATTAATGAAGTACCAGGGTACATTTAGTCAATCATAATACTCTTCTTTAAATATGTGTGGCTCTGTGTCAAATTGAAAAACAGTTATTTTATTATTATTATTATGAAAGGGCAGTGGATTGTAAGAATGGTTAAGGGAATTGGACAAAATACCCTGCAATATTTGTACTAATTCCTAATGTTCTGAGTTCAAATCTCATCAAGGTCAAGTTTACATTTCATGACTCCTGGGGGGGGGGGGTCGAAAAAATAAAACACCAGTCAATTACTAGGGTTGCTGTCCTTGTGCCTGAATTAGTAAGCATTGTTGTTGTTGTTGTTGGCCAGCCACTGACTGAATTCTTGGATGTCAATAAGACGCCTGGGATAATATTTCAGAGCCACCAGGATGAGGACTCTGATAGTAAAAGCGATATCAAGGAGATAAATGGGGGTGGAGACTTATTGGTGAACCTGGTTTCTGGGGTCAGGAAGGAAGAATACCCACCCACAATCATAAACAAGGCTCCTCACAGCTTCAGTTTCCTCCCGGCTAGTTTTGGGGGTAAAATGTGAGGGAAAGATGACTGGAAGAAAATGGGGAGAGCGAGAGGGAGAAAGACAGAGAAAGAAATAGTGTGTGTGTGTGTGTGTGACAGCTGTATATAGTTGGAACTCATAGACAAAGATTCATTTCACTTCCATGTTTATCATAGTACCATGGTAACAAGTGGTAATAAATCCAGGAATAGACAGCTTCTGCTAACAACTGGTGACTAATCCATGGACACACAGCATTTGGTAACAAGGCAGTAAGAATCCAAGAATCCACTTTCACTGGCTTAAAATGATGACTGGTGTAAATGAAGTAAAACTGTCAGCCACAAGTAATCCAAATACTTTGGTAAACTAATCCAGGATCACTGAAAGTGTCCTAACAAATGGTAACTAATCCAGGAATATTCAGCTTCCAGTAACGAGCAGTTACCAAATTCCAAAATCTAAAAAGTTCCAGTGACAAGTGACAGCTGAGAGTTCTTCTATCAATTGGGGAGGTGAACTGGATATCCAATCCAAAATTGAAAAATCTTCAACACAGAATTTTTCAGAAAGAATTGAACAGTAAGAGATGATCCAAAAATCAATATCGTAAATTATTATTATTATTATTATTATTATTATTATTATTATATCTTGAGAATTAAGTTTGTACTAAAAGTGTTATAATGCACTCTTTAAAAATATTATATATACAGAACATTATATAGCCTGGAGTTTGTGTGTATGTAGTGTCATATAGCTTGGAGTTTATGAGCATCTAGAGTGTTATATAGCTTATAGCCTATGTATTGAGTGTTATGCAGCATGTGTGTATATATACATATATACATATATATATA
>NC_069000.1:7753912-7762393 GCF_001194135.2 Octopus bimaculoides
ACAGGGTTACATAGTGTGTGTGTACAGAAACAGACTGAGTGCTGTATATCTTGTGTGCAAATAATGCTACAATAGAATGCAAGTTGTATGTATAGAGTGTATATAATATATAGCTTGTGTGTGTGTGTGTGTGTGTGTGTGTGTGTGTGTGTGTGTGTGTGTGTGAGTGAGATACAGCAATGGAAGAGAGCAGCAGGAGTACAGCAGAGTACGACTAAAGCAGTTGACCATAAGAAAAACAAGAGAGTATCAGCAGTGGAGTACAACAGGAGTATGCGTGACACTGAGCAGACGAGTCGCCTTTACTACAGCTGTAGACTAGGAGTACGTGAGGACGGCATCGGTCGTAGTACCAGTAGAGTAGTGAGAGGACACGCAGATCCTCCTCTGTCCCTCAATGTTGTGCTAACCACCAAAAGTTCAACTGATTTTGTCAGCTACTTTCCCTGCCTTATTATTATTACTCATGTTGTTGTTGTTGTGTCAATATATACAGAGCAACATCAACAAACACATACATACACACGCATACATTGACATATATACGCATCCACTCGAGTACACACGCTCATACGCGCATAAACATATACACATACACACACTTATACACAATACAGCTGTTAGTGTGTAATTTACATGAAAAGATATTTACAGCTGTGTGAATGTGTGTGCGTGTGTATGGACACGCGTGTGTTGTCTGTGAATGTGAGTGTGTGTGTGTGTGATTGAGAGTGAAATGGTAAATATGTGTCTTGTGTGTGTGTGTGTGTACTAATACTTTAAAAGATGATGTCTATTGTGGCAAAGGAGGGGAATTATATGAGCTCGAAAGCGTATATATGCGTGTAGAAAGAGAGAGAGAAAGAATATATTTGGAGAGAGAGAGAGACACACACACAGAATGCGGAGATAAAGGAAGAAAGAAACAGAGATAGGAGTGAAAAGAAAGTAGAGGGAGAGGAGGAGGTGTGTGTGTGTGTGTGTGTTTGTGCGTGCGAGTGTGTATAGGCATGTGCGTGTGATGTTTCAATGAGATATGTGAGATCAAAGTGGAGTCAACAGTTAGATTACAGCGTGTGTGTGTGTGTGTGTGTGTGTATGTATGTATGTATGTATGCGTGTGTCTTTGCATATATATATATGTGTGTGTGTGTGTGTGTGTGTGTGTGTGTATGTATGTATGTATGCGTGTGTCTTTGCATATATATATATGTGTGTGTGTGTGTAGTGTTTGCGTACAGTATCTATGTAGTGATTGTAGAATGCGTGCTTATATATATATATATATAGTCTACAATGTGTATATAGGAGGGAGACGGTGGGGACCTGATGAGGGGTAAGTAATCAGCAGCAGTGGGACAGTCTCCAATCAATAGTTACAATAGAGAGCGGGGGTACATACACACAGCAGTCAGGCAGCCAGCAGCAGCAGCAAACGCCATCATCAGCATCATCACTACCGGCATCAATGCCTCCTTCATCATCATCATCATCATCAACAGCAACACCACCATCATCACTATCATCACCACCAGCAGCAGCAGCACTGATAAACCAATCAGGGAGCCTCAGAGTGGTTGCTCGACTTGCTAAAAATAGCAACCAAATCTCCCTCGAACCATTCTCTAACGGATAGAAGACACTGGATTATGTGGTGATGGATCTAGCAAAAGAGACAGCCAGTCCAGCTTGATCAGCACTGACCTAGGGTTAAACAACAGCAACATCCAACCACATAATGACCACCACCACTGTAACAGGCGAAGAGAAACCATTACAATTGTAGTGGAAATTCAACAGTGTTGTAGTGGGAGAGGAGTGGGGGTTGCAGATATATATATACACACACACACACACACACACACGCATACATGTGTATGTATATATACATACACGCATATACACACACACACAGACACGTATATATACACACATACATATACAGAGAGAGGGGAGCAGCGAGGTGTGTCACGTGCTAAAGGATGCTGAGGTTGTTTAATAAACACAAATACTGCAACAACAACATTAAGTGACCAATACATACAACATCCTCTACTACCACCACCACCACCATCATTACTACTATATACTATCATATACTACTACCACCACTGCTTCTACAACCGCCACTACTGCTACAGCCACTACTACCACTACCGCCACTGCCGCCACCACCACCACCACCACCACTATAGCTACCATTTATACCACTATCACTGCTACTGCTACAAGCATCACTACACCCACCACCACCACCACCATTACTACTATATACTAACATATACTACTACTATTACTACCACCACTACAACTACATTACATTACCACTGCAAATAACTACAAGATCATATGAGTTAGTAATGTTGCGGCAGTAGTGTAGTGATGGTATTCACCACTACAGTACTAGCACACTAACACCCCAACAACTACAACACTAGTCCACTACCACCATAACCACAATACAATTTATCCAACAGGAGAGCCTCTATCTGCTAGATATAGAAACCAAATCTCCCTCACATCACACTTTGTCTTAAAAGGCAGGACTGAATAATGTACTCTTAACTACACTGTTTCTGCTAGGATGATCATATCTGGAATGTGTAACTTCAGATAGATCTTTTGGAGCAGTAGTGGCCAGGGGGTAAACAAGAGCAAGAAAATGGGTCGCAGTATCTCTTGACCCCAAAAAAGGGAACACACCACACACACACACAGTGTCCCTTTAACATTCAACAGTTGAAATCCTGTCAGCAGTTATGTTGTGTCCTTAGAAAATATCTAAACAAACAGTGGCCAAGTCTACTTGGCTGTAAAGAGGTGCCACTAAGAGGCACAGTTCACCTAGTTGTAAAGAGGTGTCATAGAAGCACAGTTCATTTGCTTGCAAACAGGGACCACAGGAGACCATCATCATCATCATCATTTAACATCTGTTTTCCATGCTGACATGGGTCAAACGATTTGACACACAGGTGGTTTAATACGCGATGCCAGCATGAGTGGTCTTCTATGTAACACCAGCACAGGTGCTATTTTATGTGGTGCCAGCATGGCTACTTTTTATGTGGCATTTACACAGGTGCTTTTTACATAGCACTAGCACCCATGGGGGGGGGGGTCACCAGAGGAGATACTTGGTTACCCAGGTAGGACAAGGAGCAGATGGTCATGGTGGCCATAAACGACATGCCTAATTGAGGAACGTTCTATACTGTGTAGAAATCCTCCCATGAAGCAGAAGAAACCACTTGAGTAACCTCTCTTAAATTGCATTATAAACATGAAACCTTCAAAGAAAATAATGTGGGGGTGGGGATATTTTCTTGTATTGTCCCTTATGTCAGGCAGTGTTGGAGTGCCCCTTATTTTTACTTATGCCCTTTACTTGTTTCAGTCACTGGACTATGGCCTTGTTGGAGCATTGCCTTGAAAGCTTTTAGTCAAACAAATTGACCACAGTATATTATTTTTTAAAGTCCCCTTTTGTTGAACTAAGTTATGGAGATGTAAACAAAGCAACACCAGTTGTCAGACAGCTTAGAGGAAAAACGATACACACACATACATAAGGATTCCACACAATTTTTGCCTACTAAAAATCCAATCACAAGACTTTGGTTGGCCCAAGGTCATAGTAAAACACACTAATCTAAGGTGAGTGCAATGGAACTAAACTTGAAAAAAAAAACATACAACAGTGATTTGTCTGAGGGCAGATTTGTTTGTAATATAAACATGTCTAGAAAGGCACAGATAGCATATCTCTCTCCCTCTCTCTCATATATACATATATTATTTATGGGGCATGTGGCCTCCATTGAAACTCTCTTGATTTATATTAATCTCAAGGTTAGTCTTAATGCATAAGACCTTAAGACAAGGATAGGTAATGTGTCTCCCCACCTTGTCATCATACATAGCTCCACTTCTTGGCAATGTGATGTAGCACAGTTGGGCTTCTCTAATAAGTGACAAAATATTTTGTGACACTTTTTTGAATAAATGACTTGGTTTTAAAATTGTAATCCTTTAAAAATGTTATTTTATTGGCGCAAAGTCACATTTTAAAGACATCACCAGCCTTAAAGTCACTGGTAGGCTACAGCCATCATTAAACATAACAAGTCACTAGGGAATTGGTGGGTTTGGAGCATTAACCCTTTAGCATTTAATCTGGACATATCCAGCCCGAATATTCTACTTGTTTTGTGTTCAAATTAGCTAGATCTGGCCTCTCACAACCACCCTACAATGTCATTCTAAAAATAAACAACCACATCATTGAGATCTCAAAGCTATAAGATGATGCATGATTAATGCCAAACAATGTTAATAAATAAGCATTACATTTGACAGAATAATTTGAATCCTAAAGGGTAAAACAGCTAACAGCTTGTCAAAAAAAACTTTACTGGTTTTGGTGTTCTAGGTTCAAAACCCAACAAAGTCAATTCTAACTTTTTGCTCCTCTATGGTCAAATAACAAAGGATCAGGAATCAAAACAATTATATATTCTCCCTTCACTTTTTAAAATGGTTTTCTGTACTTCTTCACAAAATATCACTATCTGAGCCAATATATAATTCTATACCCTTGAGGGTAATGAGGCCAAAAGATAGCCACCAATCACTAGAGTTTAACACAACAATCCTATTGCTCTAATGAGTCTGACAAATGGCATTACATCTGTGACTGTGTGGTGTCAGCCAGTGCTTAGCTAGAACCAACCAAACAACTAACCAGAACAAGTTTTCTCTCATAGTCTTCACAGAGTCCTGAATAAATAATAAGGTCAATGAAGTAGAAAGAATTCTTACTCTAGATATTGGCACTAATTTTGGTGCTTCATCATCATCGTCATCGTTTAACATCTGCTTTCCATGCTGGCATGGGTTGGACAGTTTGACTGAAGTCTAGCAAGCCAGTAGGCTGCACCAGGCTCCAATCTGATCTGGGAATGTTTCTACAGCTGGATGCCCTTCCTAACGCCAACCACTCCGAGAGTGTAGCAGGTGTTTTTTTACGTGCCATTGTCACAGGAGCCAATCAGGGGGCACTGGCATCGACCATGTTCGGATGGTGCTTTTTTATATGCCACCAATATGGGAGCCAGTCAGGCAACACTGGCATCAACCATGTCTGGATGGTGCTTTTTATGTGCCACAAAACAAAATATATACTATGACTGAGACACCTCACACACATATATACACCTTGTGTCTGTGACAGGGTTCACTTTGTTCGGCTAAGACCAATGGGCAGATGCTGGCTGACCAATTAGAGTCAGGAAATTTTATCCTTCACCAGGATATTTCTGTCTTCACAAAGTGACAGAGGAGAATTTAAACAAGAAATACACAGTTTGTGATGGAGGTAGACCTTGGCTAATAACATAGCTGACATAGCTATATTGATGAGCATGCCAGAGTTGTTGTTTAGCTCCAGACCAATCCTGATTGAGTAGACTTATGTTCAGAAATATTCCAACAGTGCATACCCTGTTCTCTTGGGAGAGTAAGTCAGTCTACAATTCCTTCCTATTTAAGACAGTGATTTGAGGCTGATCTGACCATTCTTTCAAGTAAATCTACAGGCTCTCCTATTGATTCAATACACACACACAGTTGTGTTAATTAGCTGGGTACAGAGAATGAGTGAGATTAGAAATCTCAAGATAAGAGATTAGTTTATGGTAGGTGGGATAAGTGTCCAAAATTAATTAAGTGGTGGTGGTGGCAGGGTTAATTAATGTCTGCTTTGTTTAGAGTTAAGGAGCCAAGAAAGTGGTCAGTAGCGAGTTTTCAAGTGATTCGATTTTGGCAAACAGTCCGCAATGATAATCATCTTTCCTTATCAAACACCATCACATTTCTCTTCAGTGTTATTTCTACATTACTGTTGCCAAGTACTTCACATGTAGAGTATTTGGTCAGTGAGCAGTCAATGGTCAGCTGGTTGTAGTTACCAAAACAGAAGAAACATTAGAACAGTTTAAAATAAAACGAAAATCAGTTGAAATAAGCCCTGCAAGGTAGGATGGCTGCTTCAGCAAGGGCTGCTGGTCATTCTCCGTGGCAACGCTATCACAGCCATTGTCCGCAGGATGCAGCTGAGCCCACCGTTTGTGCTGGGGGTGTGCTTTTTTTCTTTTGTCATTGTTTCCTTGTAATTAAATTGCAATTCAATCTTTATGTAAATAAAACTAATGTATGAGCATAAAACAAAAATGAGTTAAGTAACAATTTGTGAGAATATTCTTTGTTAGACATCTCAGGGTAGGGGTGTTGTAGGCTGTGTTTTATCTTCCCTCATTGTTGGACAAGTTTGGTTCACATGGAGTGTGTGTGTGTGTGTGTGTGTGTTTAGTAATAGCTGGAGTGATAGAGGAAAGGGTAGAGAAAGGTAAGGGAGAAAGAAAAGGAAGACATTAAAGACAAAGAATGAAGAGCAAAAAATAACAACAAAAAACAGCCAAACTACTACTTGTCTTTTTCTCATTAAAAACATAACATCATCATCATCATCATCTTCATCGTTTAACGTCCGCTTTCCATGCTGGCATGGGTTGGACGGTTTGACTGGGAACTGGTGAACCAGATGGTTACACCAGGCTCCAATCTGATTTGGCAGAGTTTCTACAGCTGGATGCCCTTCCTAATGCCAACCACTCCGAGAGTGTAGTGGGTGCTTTTACGTGCCACCGGCACGAAGGCCAGTCAGGCAGTACTGGCAACGGCCACGCTCAAAATGGTGTATTTTACATGCCACCTGAACAGGAGCCAGTTCAGTGGCACTGGTAACGATCTCGCTCGAATGTTTTGTTCACGTGCCAGTAAGGTGACGCTGGTAACGATCATGCTCAAATGGTGCTTTTTATGTGCCACCGGCACAGAAGCCAGACAGCTGCTCTGGCAATGATCCCTCCCGGATGGTGCTGTTAGCGCTCCACTGGCACAGGTGCCAGTCATCGAATTTGGTTCAATTTCGATGTATATATACACATGCACTTATACATACATCCATCCCACTATGCAACATTAAAACAATCTTTACACTATAACATGGAGTAGTCCTGCTTTTTGGTGTTGGAATTATGAGGATATCCAATAAGGCTGCTGAGGATGAGAGGTTTCCAGTTTATGTAGTGTTTTCATTATTTCATCATTAGCCCCATTCACTGTCACCATCCACATAAAATTCTTTGGTAGTTCTGTTTCTTTTTTTATTCTTGTACTTCTATTGTTTTTATGCAGGGAGTTTGTAAAGGAACTATTTGTAGTGAATGTTAGTTTTCTTTGTAGAAAACTATTTAACCTCTGGTGAGGTTACATAGCAGATGTGAGATATATTTACATACATACATAGACACATGCACACAAAATCAATCAAGTATGATGTAGCAGTAATACAATAGGCAGACACTTCTCGATCAAACACTTATATGGTAAGGAATGAATCAAGAACAGTTACTCTATCTGAGGTTGTTGAACTATTACTGACAGAATCATCATTGCAGCAGCATCAGGACAGCAACTATGGTGGCATCCCTGACAATAAATTCGGGCTACAGTAGCAAAAATTTGTGCACTTATGTATACATAAACACTCAGACATATATGTGTGAGATGTGTATATATATATATATATATGTATATATATATATATAGATAGATAGATAGATAGATAGAGAGGTAGATAGATATACATACATGCACACATGTCTGTATGTGATATACACACAAGTGCATATACATGTGTGTGAGTGTGTGTGTGTATACACACACACACACATACAAGTCCTCATTTTATGAGAAATATAACTACCAATTATTAACAGGAGACAATTATAGTTGGATAATTTTAAACCAACCAAAATCAGACACACACACACACAAAAGCATTATGCCGCAGTAGACCCATCCGCCAATCCATACAAACATGGAAAAACAGCTGTACAGATATAAAATAACGATGATGTATAAAGGACACACAAACACACAGCTGACTATGTCGAAATGCTCCAGGATTTCCGACCCACATCCATACACATACCACACATACATTCGTACACCAATCCTCCACTACATACACCAAACACGATGAAGCTACATGGTACAATGCTCCAGGATTTCCATACACACACACACACACACCACAGATCACATACAGCCACACTACATTACATACAATCGCACACATCCACCACATGCTATACACGCACACCATATCACATGTGTGTCACTTCCACACACCACAAACATCCCCCGCATCACAGTAAAAGCTCCATGTCAGAATGTTCCAAGAGTTAACATGGATGATGAGGTCTGTTTTACTGACATCTTTACTTCAAACTGAACACTGCAAGGAAGAAAAAGGAGGAGGAGGAGGAGGAAATCAATAACTGTTCAATGGTGTATAGTGAGTAACATTGACCAGGCTGCTTGCTACGCTACACGACTAGAGGGGAATGTAAAACT
>NC_069000.1:7762403-7762817 GCF_001194135.2 Octopus bimaculoides
GTTCTCTCTTCATACCACCGCTGCCGTCACCACCTCACATTCACTGCATTCGTTCCCCACCACACACACACACACACACAGACATGCACACTTTATTTCCATTTTCCTTCCAGCTTTTATCTCATTAAAGAAGCAACAATTACCATTGTTATTAATTCCCTCCTCCACCTCCTTATTGTTATTGGTGACACTGTGTGCCTTACCCCTAACTTTCTGGCAACATTATTATTATTATTATTATTATTATTATTATTATGTACCAGTCTTTGCAGTAAAAGTTACATCAATAAAAATGTAATAGATTTCTATATTTATTCACTCAAACAATGTGTAGTGGAGGCGGCATTGACGGTTGTGGTGGAGGCGGCATTGACGGTTGTGGTGGAGGCGGCATTGACGGTTGTGGTGGAGGCG
>NC_069000.1:7763173-7773673 GCF_001194135.2 Octopus bimaculoides
GGCATTGACGGTTGTGGTGGAGGCGGCATTGACGGTTGTGGTGGAGGTGGCAGGAGTGAGCCTCAGAGTCAGCCCTGCCTCCCCCACTCCTCAGTCCCATCACCAAAGCCAGATGTCTGGTGAAAGACAGTTCTGAAGGAAATATTGGTTTCAAATGTTGGCACAAGGCCAGCAATTTTGAGGGAGGGGATAAGTCAATTACATCGACCCCCACTGCTCAACTGGTACTTAATTTTATCAACCCTGAAAGGATGAAAGGCAAAGTCGACCTCGGCAGAATTTGAACTCAGATCGTAAAGACAGACAAAATGCTGCTAAGCCTGGTGTGCTAACAATTCTGCCAGCTCACTGCCTTAGTCCTGAAGGAAATTATTGCTCCATAACTAATACCATCACAGCCCAAGAAAATTATTTGAGCATCGAGTCTAGGTATTTCATTGGGTTTAGGGCAAGCCAGCGAAATCTTACTCACCTAAATTTTTATTCGTCATAGCCGTAAAATTATTTAAAACAGTAGATTATCATCCAATCCAAGAGGAAATATAACTTGTTTATCCACTTCTATGAAACCTACCAACACGGGGAGAACTAGATGTTAACTGTGATGCTAGAGGTGGGCTCAAACTAAAGTTTATATATTTAACTCTTTGCAGATGGGAAGCAGTACTGACCGCATTGAAACACTGTGTGTGTGAGCAGTGCAATGTCTTGCTCTGTGTGGCACTGTGTTTTCAAATATACCACACTGAGAAGAATCCGTAAATACGCTGTAAAATTCCTTGTATGAAAAATTATGTAGTAACTGAATGGCCTAATACCAGTGCACAGCACAGACTGTCAGTACTATATCTGTCTGCAAGGGGTTAAAAACCTGAAGAATCCTAAATCTTTGCGATCAGTATCAGTTAGGGTGTCAGTGTCACAGATGTCTATGTCAGGGGTCAGTGTTACAGAGGTCTGTGTAAATTAGGGCTCAGTGCAAGAAAGGTCTGTGCCAGTTAGGGGTCAGCAGATTTGTATTGTTGCACCAAGCTGAGGTTTCATTTCATCTGGTTGAAGGATTCTACATCACATGCACCTCATGTCTACAAATCATCAGAAATCCCAAATTAAAGCCAGCATGGCAATATTTTTTACTTCAAACACCAGACAGATGTTAAAACCATAAGTGATGATGATGGTGGTTGTGGAGGCAAATGTTGATGGTGGTGGTGGTAGTGAGATGATGGTGGTGATGGTTGTGGCAGTGGTGGTGGTAAGTGGGAATGGTGTGATGATGATAGGAATGGTGGCTGTGGTGAGTGGTGGTTGTGACAGGATAATGGCACAGGTTATGGTGATGGGAGTGAGTGGGGAAGGTGTAATGGTGGTGGTTGGCAATGGTGTGATGACTGTGGTGGTGATGTTGAGTGGTCAACAATAAGAGGTCGTCACTCAGGTTTCAAATGATTCAACTTAAAACTTGAGTAGTTTTCCAAAAATGGAAACTTGATGTTGGTCAATAATTCTTTCGAGACTGCCTGCTTTCTGTGAAGGTCTCGGTTCAAAGAGAGACAAGGAAATTTCCATAAAAACAAAGAACAGTAAATTAAAATAATTTTCTGTGTAAACTTGGTCAAATTAATTCTGATTCTCTATTGATTGAGAATTCAGTAAATAGGGGAAAATTTCTCATAGAATTTGGCGTAAGAAATAAATTGATTTCAATAGCAACATTATCATCAACATTAAATCCACCATCACCACCACTTCTGCCAACAATAATTTTAAAATATAATTCTGTAGCTGTTCTTTGTGTGAGTATATGTATGTGAAGGCACATGGCTCAGTGGTTAGGGCATTGACCTTACGATCGTGAAGTTGTGAGTTTGATTCCCAGACCAGGATGTGTGTTATTTTCTTGAGCAAGGATGTATTGTTTATCAATAAAAAAAACATGTCTGAAACAGCTGTAATGAACCACAGCCCATTATACTCTTGAAGTGGTTGGCATTAGGAAGGGCATCCATCCATAGAAACCATGCTAAATCAGACTAGAACTTGGGAGATCTCTGGCTTACCAGTTCCAGTCAAACCATCTAAATCCATGCCAGCATGGAAAGCAGATGTTAAATGATCACACACACACACACACACACACACACACACACACACACACACACAGTTTAGTCATTGCATACATGCATGCGTGTATGTGTGTAGTAGTTTAGTGTTCCTCACTCACTTTCCTTATGCTCTTGAATGCTCCACTTGCTCTTTTATAATGTGAGGAAGTCATGTATCTCCTCTAAAGCAGGAAACCTGTTCCTGATCCTTCCCTCATGCTTTAGCCCTCTCATCATATATCACAGACACACACATGTATATGTGTAAGTGTGCACATATTATAGTCCCAACAGACAGATGAAAAAAAGCTCCAGCAGAAATACAGCAACATTAAACTGAACAGATTAGATGTGGCACAGCAAGCAAAGGACAACCAGTTAAGAGGACAGTTGTTCAAATCATGTCATTGGTAGTATTAAAGTATTATGTCATGGTTCCAACTCCATCGATGGAAGAGGGGGTGGGGGTGGAAGGAACATTATACAAAAACAAACACATTCACTTCTAACAACAGTAACAGCAATAATAACGGCAGCAACATTAGTTTGTCATTTTATAGAGAAAAGGTCAAATTTGTTTCAAAAATAAAGGTTTCCGTCAGTTATTGTGTCTTGTTATTTTGGCAATATGGTGGTGGTGGTGATGGTGGTGGTGGTGGTGGTGGTGATGGTTCTGGCAGTGGTGGTGGATGTAGCGGTGGTTATGGTGATGGTGTTGATGGTGGTGGTGCTTGTTACATGGTGGTGGTGTGTGATGATGATGGTGTAGTGGTAGCATGTGGTTGTAGTGGTGGTAATTGGTGGTGTAGCAGTGATGTGTGGCAGTTTCTAGTTATGGTTGTAATGGCGGTGGTATGTAGTGGTGGTGTGCAATGGTAGAGGTGGAATGACAGCAATGTATGGGAATATACTGCACAGAAGAATTTAACCTATGACCATGTGTGTGTGTGTGTGTGTGTGTATGTGTGTGTGTGTGCATATACAAGTGTGTGGTGTAAATGTGTGTATATGTTTGTATGTTGTGAGTGTGTGTGTGGGTGAGAAACAAATATCAAACTGATGTTGCCTTCTCTTCAGATATGTAAATATACCATGGAAGCAAGAATACTATAATAATGTGAGGAGATCAGTGACTTGTGACACAGTTAGACATCAATTAGCCATTGGCGAGACTGCAGTTAGCCATCGGCGAGACTGCGGTTAGCCATCGGCGAGACTGTGGTTAGCCATCGGCGAGACTGCAGTTAGCCACCGGCAAGACTGCGGTTGGCCATTGGCGAGACTGTGGTTAGCCATCGGTGAGACTGCGGTTGGCCATTGGCGAGACTGCGGTTAGCCATCGCTGAGACTGCGGTTAGCCATCGGTGAGACTGCAGTTGGCCATTGGCGAGACTGCGGTTAGCCATCGGTGAGACTGCAGTTAGCCATCGGCAATCAGTGAGATGGTACCTAGCCATCAGGGAGGCGCCGGCTAGCCATCAGGAAGGCAGGTAGAGAAAGAAGTTGAAGATATTGATAATGATAATGGTGACAATAATAGACTAATGAACTAAGACCTCTACCTGTAACACTGATGACATCAGTATCACCGTCTGAAGCCTGCTATTCAACTCCACTCCTACCACTACTCACCACTACTACCATCATCATCATTAGCAACAAGAAGAAACAAAGTGATAGTGACAACACAGTGCACCCTTTAGGTCATCAACAACGTCTGTAGCAAGATTTGAAACCCCGACTACCACATCACTCGTTTAGTGCGCACTAACTAATTAACAGTTAAATATCATTGTTTACAACACATTAATTACAAACTGCTATATGTGGGGGTGTATATTGAATGTAGCCTATATGTAGTTGAGTGCATAAGTGTGTGTGTGTGTATAGTGTCATATGAATCTATGATTGTATATGACAATGTGTATAGAGTGGGGTGTTCATAAAGTAGTAAAACAACCCAATTTGTAAAATGGGGCCGCTAGGTCAAACAATACCCCACCCTTCACCATCTCCCACCCTGTTTATGGTGATGTAACCAAAGGAACATAAAAGCCATCCTGCTGGGTGGATGTTATATTCCTTTGGATTATTAAGGGTGGTTAAGTATACTAAATGACCCTAATTTGACAAAATTGTCAGCTTTACTTTCATTAGAATCACAATGGCTACTCTTATAATTTACAGCACACACAAGCATAGAGACAGACATACAGATGCACATACAGAGATACAGACACACATGTATACATACAAATAGACATACATGTATTACACTTGACCAGATATACACAAACACATGCATACACACAAAAATACAGAAGTATACAGACAGACAGACACACACACACACACATATTACACTAGGCAACAATGCTAACTTCCACACACCATGCACAATGTCATCTCACAAAACACTCTGAAAAATGTCTACATGCCAGCTATGAAAGAGAAGATAACTCCTACATACATCTGTAGACTTGGTTATATACTTTTAACAGAGAGAGGTGTATATAACAGAGAAACAGAACTTGGCTATATATTCTAACATAAGGAGGCAGTACAGTAATAGCAGAGATCCTATCTACAATGTTTAGCTGATTTACAGAGAATCTAGTTGAAATTTGATCAACTTTCAACATAGGTCTGTGATCTGCATAGATTATTAAGTACATTTAAATGCTAATTGATATTATTAGGAATTATAATTAGGTATCATGCCAAACATAATTAATTAACACTTATATACAGCTTTGTCCTTTGATCTTCATTTTCTATGATCGTGGGATTCTGGTTTTACATTTGTCTAAGAGTTGTTGTGCCATGTGAAATGGAAACGTCTCCGAAACTTAGTTTTGGTTTCATGGTGGGAAATAAGGAATAAACCTCCTCCTGGATAAGGTGCTAGCATACATTACATGTGACTTTCCCAATAAACAGTCATCCATTCCCACCAATTGTAGAGCAAACTGTTCTACTGAGAAATAGACTGCAATGGACTTGAACACAATGTCTTATAACTCATCCACTGGGTCATACCACCCCAGCCCGTTTTGCTACACAGAATCCTAGACAGATTTATCAAGAAAATGATGGTTTTGTCTGAATTTTTAAGAGAAAATATTGCTACATAAAAATCACTGGTGCTGGTTCCACATAAAAAACACTGGTGCCATTTAAAAAGCACCCAGTACTCTATAAAGTGGTTGGCATTAGGAAGGGCATCCGGCCGTAGAAACCATGCCAAAACAGGCAATGGAGCTTGATGTAACCTTACCAGTTCTTGTCAAACCATCCAAGTCATGCCAGCATTATTGTCCTCATCATGGTTATTATAGTCACAATATCTCAGTAACGGAACCATCCAACCATCTCCAGAAATTATCATTATTATACATTGATAAATTTAATTGAGTGTCCCCATCTTCATTGTTACGGTCACAACATCTCGGCTTTTGTACCCACATACCTTGGGCAGGTTTCTACCATATTGTTTTGGGAATTAAGAACAAAACTCTTTATTAAATACATGGAGGTACATTGTGGGCAATCCTTTGTTCATAACAGTAATATTCTCTGTTATTCTACATGGGAGGTCAAATGTTCATGAATAGGTTTTTGTCAGAAAAGTGGATGAAATAAATACTACTGAGTTGTAAATGAGTGTTTTTAAGCCTTCCTCATCAATCAGATAGATTACCACATAACCATGAATGTAATATCGGTTGGATAGGTCTACAAATTTAATATTTTCATATGATTTATCAAAACAAATAGTTTTTATTATACTTCTGTAATAGAAGGAGTACTGAGTGACTAAAGGTGAGACAGTTTCTCACCAGAGATGAAGTTGTCCCAGGTACAAATTAAAAGACAATTTAGTTTAAGATTACAGTATAGATGTAGCTTACCTTTGATGAGAACTGTCCACCGGAGCCCTCAAATTTAATCGTTCCTGAGGCAGTACGACGAAATCGGGCATCATCTTCCTCAAGCCGAACATTCCTACAAAGACAACAAATACCCTTTAGAAATATATTTACATCAACATTAGAATTCCATTATTACCGTTAACGACAATGTCGTATGACTGAAGACTGTGTCTTTAGTTTCAACAGGGCCATATTCTTGGCAATAATAAATATTAATCACTCTTCCTCGGGCAGGCCACACAAGGTAAAATGAAATAGATTTTCATGTGAGGATATAAAGATATTGTAAGGAGAAGCTTCGAACGTTTAATCACAACAAATACACACACACACGTTTGTTTGTGTCTGCGTGCGTGTAAGAGTGTGTATGTGTGTGTGGGGGGGGGGGGTATCAGACTAGAAAGGAGATAAAGTGTGCTATCCTGATGCCATATCAATCAACGTGGTGTTGTACAAGGGAGTTAACTCTCACTGACTCTATCCAAAATAAACATTCATACATTTGCGTGAAAGTTAAAATTTTGTCTATGGATTTGTTAGTGTCTTCGTGTGATTAATTAGCATTTAATTAGGATTCTGTAGGAAATGTCTCATTAATAAAATATAGCTGAGCATTTATATCTTAGTGAAAGAGAATCAATGGAAGGCAATAGTTATTTTGTGTGTGTGCATACATATATATATATAAATATATATATATATATATACATATATATATATAATAAACACACACAAACTAAAATGGAGTGTATATACACATATAGATCACTTCTGGGGTAACATCCAACACTACAGAGTTAAAAGTTAGGGGCGAGGATATATATAGATATATAGGTCATTTCTGAAGTAACATGGTACCCCAAAAGATTACACAGGTAAAGGTTAAACTGGGGACTCACACACACACGTCATTTTTCTAGCAACACAACAAACGGCAATGATACTCAATCCCTTAAAAGAGTCCTACAGAACTTAGAGAAATTGAACCCAGTGATAAGAGACAATAGCGTAGGATGCAACGAATGCCACACTCAACGAGTGCAACACTCCATAATTAACACAACGAATACTTAATACTTCATCCGTCATTCGACAGACAAAGCATGTGGTTAGTAGTGGTTTCAATGTTGATATCAAGAATATTAGAATATGGGTTCGATTCTCTGACCTGCGGCACACTGTGTCCTTGTGCAAGGTACTCTCCATTTCACACAGTTTCAGTACATTCAGCTGAAAATAAGTACAAGTAATAGCTGGTGGGTCAACTCTACAATAGACTGGTGCCCCATTCGGTCGGAGAGGGAACGTGCACTACACCACAGAAACTGGGATACACTCAAGCTTATTCAGCCTGTAACCTTGCAACACTCAACAGATAACGCACAAAGTACCACACCCTGCTGCCCATTATCAAAGATATGTGGTTAGAAGAGGTCTCAGGTTGATAGGGATATTATAACATATGCAGTTTGATGCAATAAATAAGAAAATGTGCTGATATGCATAAGAAGTTCGTTTCTCAACCATGTGGGCTTGGGTTCAGACCATGATAAAAATAAAAACTAAACACAAGGTACTTTAAAGATCAGCAGAATCAGATTTATTACTTTTAATATAATTTGAGCAGTTCAACTGTTGTGGTGGTGGTTGTGGTATAGACACTGCCATAATGTGTCACAGTTGTATAGATAACGTTGTAGAGTGCCATTGTGGGGGTTCATTGAGTGCAGCATTATGGACCAGTTTGGAGAGCACTGATACAGAATACAGTCCAGTCTCCATTAAAATGGTCAAGGCTGCTAGAAAGACTGGTGTTCTTACATGCGTGTGTGTGCGTGTGTACATGTGCAAAACACACACACACATGTAATGGATCTATTTATAAATGGCACCATTAAACAGTCTGCCGACACCAAAGCGGAGAAATGAGCAGAAAAATTAATTATTGAACACATTTGAGGACGAAAGCTATGTAATTCTTCTAATTAGATATCTAACCTTTGTTTGCTGCCATCTGATGACAATCTCCACCCCAAATCTACTCAATCACCGACAACTTCCTCCTCCACAATACAAGCTGATGGAGAGTTCATGATCAGTTTCAAATCTCAAGCAAGAAAAGGTTTCATTTCATTCAATTAAGTGCTTTCCAGAAAGCATGGCCTTCACCACAAGCTGTTGCTATCTCTCCTGGAAATGCAACACTACATCTAAGATATTTTTTTACTATAAAGATATTTGGTGGTATGATAGGAGCTGTAGAAAGTACTGGACAAAATACCTTGTCACCTTTAGCTAGGGATGTTTATGTTCTAATCCTGTCCATTTTCCTTTTCACTTTTCTATACCAGTCATATAACAAAGTCAACTATATAAACCTTAAACATTGGCCTTGTATCACTTAATTATATTTTTTTTTCTATAAGGTGGCGAGCTGGCAGGTTCGTTAGCATGACGGGCAAAATTCTTAGCAGCGTTTCATCTGTCTTTACATTCTGAGTTCAAATTCTGCCAAGATCAACTTCACCTTTCCTCCTTTCGGAGTCGATATATTAAGTAATCGATTAGTCCTCTGCCCCAAATTTCAGGCCTTGTGCCTTTAGCAGAAAGGATTATTATTATTATTATTATCATTAAGGTAGTGAGCTGACAGAATCATTAGCATGCTGGACAAAATGGCAGAATTTGAACTCAAAATGTAAAGACAGATGAAATGCCGCTAAGCATTTTGTCCAGCATGCTAATGATTCTGTCAGTTTCAAATCTCAAGCAAGAAAAGGTTTCATCCATCTTTGCATTCTGAGGACAAATTCTGCCGAGGTCAACTTTGCCTTTCATCTTTTCGGGGGTCAATAAAATAAGTACCAGTTGAACACTGGGGTCGATGTAATCAACTTAACACCTCCCACAACATTTCTGGCCATGTGCCAAAATTTGAAGCCATTATTATTAGTTAATAATAATAATGATAAATAATTTGTTTTAAGAAATATTGCTGTTGTTACAAATATGATAGACCAAAGTCAGTAACATGGTTCAATTCCCAGTAGGTGCTACTTTATTTCGATTATTTGAGCCCTTGGGAAAACATACACATCACAACATCTCAAACTCACACCTCCTCTTCTACTTTAAATCTTAATCTTACCTGCCCGTCTTTATCTTTTCAGCCTCACCCCCACCTAATCTTAATTACATATGCCCATCACTAATTAGGGAAGAAATAAACCCCGCCCCCATCTCCTCCCCCTTTCACCCCATATATGATCCCTAAAAAGGAATTATATTCTCTTCAGCCCTCTATCTTTCTATGTTGGGATATTTGAAGTGTGGAAAAAACAGATGGAAGGGATGAAGTGTGGGAGGCAGAGGTGGGTAAATATCAGAGATTACAGAGGGACAGGGGGAGATGAGGGAACTGCTAAGATTTCCAGCAGAGATAACTACCACCACCACCACTGTTGCTATTACTACTACTACTACTACTACTACATTACCACCACCATTACTACTACCACTACCAAAATCACCACCACCACTGCATCACAACTACCACTGTACTACTATCATTACTACTACAAATGATTTCTTAACAGGAGACTATAACAAGGAGCTGGTGGAGAAAAGCATAGCTGCTTGTATAGACCCTAGTTAATAACTGTTAGCAGGATTTGAACTCAGACTGTAAACAATGAAAAATAATGATTGGTCTATAGTTCCATGTTCTACCTTTAGGCTAATAGTCCCCTATTCTAAATGGTATTTGACCCTATAGTTCCCTCTAATATATACTGTTAGGCTGAGCATGTCCTGCTCTGATATTAGGCTTTATGGTCCCCTATAATGGTGTTAAGCCTATAGAGCCCTAATCCAAATAGTGTTAGGCCCTATAGTCCCCTGTTATAGTGTTAGGCTTATACTACAATTATAAATATAGTTAGGCCTATAGTTCCTTATAGTTCCCTAAATGTGTGCGTGTTTGTGTATGGATGTGCATGTAAATATATGCGTAATATGTGTGAACATAGGTAAGCATGTGTCTATGTATGTATGTATGTGTGTGTATGTGAGCATATGTATGTATGTTTGCATGTGCCTGCATGTATGTATGTGTATATATGGACACGTGTTCATTAATCACTGATGTTATGTTAAATAATATGCAGTGTGTGTGTGTGAGAGAGAGAGAGAGAGAGAGAGAGAAAGAGAGAGAGAGATAGAGAGAGAACTGTTTCATATTGAGATAATGAAGGTTGTTATAACCAAATTAGTCAAGAGGTACCATCTGTTTTGAGAGCTGATTCTTCCAATATGTGAACCAATGACTGCCAGCTTTCCTAAAAATCAGTTTATGCATGGCAAGGGGACGAGGCAGAGTAACAGACTCATCCAATTACAATAATGCTTCTAAAAAAAAACAAACAAATTATTATTATTATCATTATTATTATGTGGGCCTCACC
>NC_069000.1:7773683-7789516 GCF_001194135.2 Octopus bimaculoides
GAAAGCGGACGTTAAACGATGATGATGATGATGATGATGAAGGCGGTAAGCTGGCAGAATCATTAGTACATTGGGCACGTTTAGCAGCACTTCTTACTCTATACATTCTGAATTCAAATACTGCTGAGGTCAACTTTGTCTTTCATCCTTTCAGGATTGATAAAATAAGCACCAGTTGAACACTGGGATCAATGTGATAAACTATACACTCCCGCCAAAAATTTCAGGCCTTCGGCCTATAGTAGAAACGCTTATCATTGCTATCGTTATTACTATGATAGAACCATTAGCATGGAGCACTGGATTAACCATTAAGTAAAATAAACATGTGCTTAGAGCATCAAGGGAAGGAGGTGGCACCACAGAAATGGTAAATGGTTTACAGCACAAAAGAAATCACTTTAAACTTGCTAAAATAATATTTGGGATGCCTTTATCGCTAACTATAGATGCAGATGTGTTACCTAAGATGAATTTTGAGGATCTGATCAAAGATTTTGCGATTCAAAAAAGTAGGAGGAAACTTTTCAAATATAAATAAAGTGGAAGTGTACAAAAATAAACATTTGTTTCCCTTTTACTGTTTTGTTTCATTTTGAAAATTAAAAATTTGTCTTATGGCTTGTTATTGCTTATATTTTGAATTACATAATCTTTTATGGGGGAACCAAAATCATTTAAGTGCTTAGGGCCTTGATGGAGCTTAATCCAGCCCAGCACGTTAGACAGAATGCATAGCAGTAGTTCTTTGATTATTTATGTTAAGTTCAAATACTGCTGAGGCTAACTTCCATCCTTTCGGGGTTGATAAAATAAGGATCCTATGAAACACTGAGGGAGCAAAGTAATCGCTTAGCCCCTTCCATATAAATTTCAGTCCTTATACCCATAATAGGAAGAACTATTATCAAGGTAGTGAGCTGTCAGGACCCTTAGTGCATTGGACAGAATGCTTAGCAGCATTTCTTCTGGCTCATTACATTCTCAGTTCAAATACTGCTGAGGTTGACTTGGCCTTTCATCTACCTAGGGTCAATAAAATAAAGCACTGGGCAAAAACTGGGGTTGATGTAATCAACTAACTCCCTTTCTGTAAAATTGCTGGCCTTGTGCCAAAATATGAAACAAGGGGGGCGAACTGGCAGACTGGTTAGTGCACTGGACAAAATGCATAGCAGTATTTTGCTTGTCGCTACGTTGAGTTCAAATTTTGCCTTTCATCCTTTCAGGGTCAATAAAATAAGTACCAGTTGAACACTGGGGATCAATGTAATCAACTCATCCCCTCCCCCAAAATTGCTGCCCTTGTGGCAAAATTCGAAACCATGATTATTAATGTTTTGAGCTGATATCAAAAATCCTTATATCTAGCATGTCCTGACTAAGTGGCTGTCTCCCATTTTGAGAAGGAGACTTATGTTCACTAGTTTCATAAATAATTTTATTTCGAGTGTGTGTGTGTGTGTGTGTGTGTGTGCATGCGCACATTGCACTATGAGTGAGCAATACAGTTTTTGTCAACCAGTTTCACTCACCAGGCATTGGTCATGCCAAAGCCATAGTGAAAAACACTCGAGTGATGCCGCACAGTGAGAATGAACCTGAAATCTTGCAAATGTGAAGTGAACTTCTTTGCTTCACAGTCAAGGTCCCCGACCCCAGAGTAAATGATTTCTTCTTGTTTCTTGAATATATTTGTGAGTATGTAAGACTGTGTGTGCAAGAGCATGTAGTATCTGTGCATGCATATGTGCATGCAAGTAAGAACGTGTCACATAAGAGAGTGTATATGAGTGTGTGTACGTATGCATGAGAACATGGATACATGCACATTAAAGAGAGAGAGAGTGTGTGTGTGTGTGAGATAAGGCAATAGAGTCCATGATAAGCATGTCTTCCACACATGCCCCTCTCTTACCACTAAACACTTCATTCTTAAACCTGTGTTATCAGGTGTGAGCCTTCTCCTCCCCACCCACACACGCACACCTTCCGCCAAATTATCAAACCTGAAGAACTGAACATCCTGACCAATGACAGACCAAATATACAGTTACCAAGGAAACATTAAGGAGTCTTCACACTATAAAATTAATTCACATCTATTAAAAATAACTTTAAAAAAAAAAAGTGAAGATTTCTTATCAAATACTTGGTTGGTGGAAGATTTGGGAAACTTCTATTAGATTAGGACTAGAAGTGATGGTGGTAATAGTATGATGGGAATGGTGGTGGTCATTGTGGAAGTGTAATGGTGGTGGTGAAGATGGTATTGGTTGGTAGAGATGGTGACATTGTCGGTGATAGTGATGATAAAGATGGAGGGGAGAGAATGGTGATGGTGGTGTTATTTAGCTTATCTGTACGCCCGCCCCGTGTGTGCATACATGTGTGTCTACTACATTATCTGTCGGCCATCTATGGGAGAGGGGCAGGGGGAGAGGGGAGATAGAGAGAGAGAGAGAGAGAGAGAGAGAGAGAGAGAGAGAGAGCAAACCATGGGATCGTAACATAGTGAAGCAGCCGGCAGGTCATTAAGACCCCGGAGACATAAAAACCTCCAACTATTCAGATATGATCCTTTGTGTTCTGAGTAAAACAAAATCACACCAAAGTCTGATTGGTCTTCCTTAGAGTCAATAAAATAACGTACCAGTCAAGTTCTGGGGTCAATTAACATTCTCCAACGCTCCCTAGATTGGATCAGATTTATAACAGAAAATTAAGCGAACGCACCACCGTGTCATGCAAATGGCACGTAGAAGCACCCATTACACTCTTGGAGTGGTTGGTGTTAAGAAGGGCATCCAGCCATAGAAAACCATACCAAATGAGACTGGAGTCCGGTGCAGCCTTCCAGTGTGCCAGCCCAGTCAAAGTGTCCAACCCAACCACAACAGATGTTAAATGATGATGATATATATATATCTATGTATATTTATGTGTGTGTTTGTGTTTCTCCCCCCACCATCACTTGACAACCGATGTTTGTGTGTTTATGTCCCTGTAACTTAGCAGTTCGGCAAAAGACTGATAGAATAAGTACTAGGCTTACAAAGTCCTAGGGTCGATTTGCTCGACTGAAGGCGGTGCTCCAGCATGGCCGCAGTCAAATGACTGAAACAAGTAAAAGAGTATATATACATACACACATACATACATGCCATCCAGAGCAACAATTATAACTATTGCTGACATGACTATTATGCCAGACATTAAATATGGTAGTTATGTCCAACACTTAATTTTACATCATTAATGATAATCTTCAGAAAAATTAGCAAATATTGTCATTTGAGAATGAGATTAAATGAATGTGATACACTAAAAATAAGAACAGGACTAGTTGAAGCAGTTGGGAACACGAAAAAAAAAAAAAAAAAAAAAGAAAGGGCAGGGGATCAACAAACACCCGGAACAATTTCATAGCAAATAATTGGCTAAAAACCTTGTAGAATATTGCACTTTTAGACACTGTAAACATCCCAAGAAAGTTGCCACACAAATTAAAACTATAGTGAAGTTAGACTGACCCAGTGAGATTAAAAAGTAAACATTGGACAGAGGTCAATGAAGTGTGGTCACTTTGACATTGCGCAGAGGTTGCATTATCAGGTGGGTGCTGAGGCTAATAACACAGCTCTCAGTTATTTCAGCCACAGACAAAACAGTTGTAAATACTTCCTGCAATCTACTTAACATATCTGGTCACTACACTGGGGAACGGACAAAAATAGATTGCAACACCACCACCACCACCACCATCACCACTGCAAATAACCAACCATCTCAAGTAACCCCTGTAATTACTCAATATACATAACATATAGATACATACATACACAGCACACCAAGACTATTACTATCAGAACGTACACATCTCTCTCTATACACACACATCTATACAAGCGCACACACAAATAGTGTGTGTTCCATTTTACAATGGAAGGAGGGGAGAGAGAAAGAAAAAACGCATTCAATACATGTTCAAGAGTATATATTTGAATGTGAGTCTTCAGTTTATTATTGTTGAAGTAAATATGGAAATAGGAAACTTGGAGTAGTGATTATCTAGTGAAGCCTCACTTTTTGAATAAGTGTGTATGTGTGTGTACATGTATGTATATCCGCATGTGTGTGTGTGTGGGGGGGGGGGAAGTAAATTTCCCTGTGCCTTTTGCCTTATCTGTCCACCCCCTACACCCACATCAATTACTTTGGTACATACCAAACAGCGCAATGCTCTATCAGAACGGGGAGAGGGAACAAACAGCCACCCTAACTGTCTTAGTGTAGATAGTGGGGATGGGGGGAGGGTAGCTCCAGCTCTGTCTAACCTCTACATGTTGAAGGAGATGGTGGGTAGAGGGAGCATTTTTTTTTCTCCCTAATATAAAAAAGGTCAACCCTTTTCTATTTCCCAAAGAGCTGGCTCCAAACCAGCTTCATCTTGGTAGTTCAATCTGTTAGAAATAACAGCCAAATCTTCTGCGAATCACACAATGTGAGGGTACATGAGATAACGTAGTTGGAGATACCCCCAGAAAAGGCGGGATGGTCACAGCTAGCACATCTTTAATTATAGATCAGGACTGACCAGGGGTTAAACAACAACTGCAGCTATTTCATATAATTAAATTGTTCATGTTCTAAAGGTAAGCAGGGTTAATACAGCTTTCCACTAAAAAAGGGAACATTTTGCAGTGAAGGTAAGGATCTTGTAATCTACTCTACAATCAGCTCAGTTCACTTCACAATATATGCCATAATATGAAGATGAGAGCTAAACCTCCTCCTGGATATGAGGTTAGTCTATCACAGATTAACATTCCCTTATGATCTGATATCCACTGGCATCTAGGTTATCTGAGCTGGAATATAGTATCTGCCTAGACAAAAAGAATTATCAGCAGAAGAAGTGAATATACATCACCTATAAGCAGATAGTTCATTAACTTAATTATGTAAATTATACCAACCAAAAATTCCTGTTTTATGTAGAAATATTTGTTAACTGATTACCAAGCTTGGTTAGATTCTGCTGATGGGAGTCTACTAGAATGAAACATGAATATAGTTGTCCCCTTCACCTGAAAACAAAAGCCATGTATTTCTTCTTCTAAACAAGTAAATTTACATCGCGGTTAACTCCTACTTATCTCCCTTCCCTTTGACAGTTGCTAACAATCACCGTTGGGCTTTTATTTTCTTCCTCAAACTAAAACAAATTTTAACTAATTGAGAATATTTTGTGTACAAGATTTCAATGGATTAGCTTTTAAATGAATTAGCTTTGTGGCATTTCGCCTGTCTTTATGTTCTGAGTTCAAATTCCACCAAGGCTTACTTTGCCTTTCATCCATTTGGGGTCGATAGATTAAGTACCAGTTGTAATCGACTAGTCTCCTCCCCCAAAATTTCAGGCCTTGTTCCTATAGCAGAAAGGGTTATTATTAATTGTGGTGGTGGTGGCCCCAGACACAGCTAAAAGACAGGAATATTCAGTTGAAAAATACATAAAGGGAGAGTAGGCTGAGGGTAGGAGGGGGGGGTGTAACAGTAGGAGGCCAGGGTGAGGGTGGCGAAGATATTACTATCTTTCTATCACTTTCCAATATCATTAAAGCCTGTGTAGGTATGTGTGTGTGTGTGTGGATGCATGTCTGCATACACATGTGTGCGCATATCTATAATTATGTACTTGTGATTGTATGAATGTATGTGTGTGTGTGTCCAATCAACAGTGTCAGATTACTTACCGTAACATACCACTAGAGTAAAGTAGGTTAATAAGAGGGGAACCCTGTATATAGGGTTGTATACATGTGAGTAGGACATTTTAGATGTGTGTGTGTGTGTGTGTGTAGGTCATTTATGTGGGTATGTGTGCATGTGTGGGACATTTTATGTGTGTAGGACATTGTGTGTGTGTGTGTAAAACATTTATGTGGGTGTGCGTGTGTAGAACATTGTATGTGTGTGTGTGTGTGTAGGACATTTTGTATGTGTAGGATGTGTGTGTGTGTGTGTGGGCTTGTATGGCTGTGTGATAGGAAATTTGCTTCCCAACCACATGGTTTTCAGTTCTGTTTCACTGCATGACACCTTATGCAAGTGTCTTCTTCTATAGCCCCAGGTCAACCAAAGCCTTGTGATTTGGTAGGCAAAAACTGAAAGAAGCTCATCTTAGGTGTATGTCTGTATGGGTGTGTATGTGTGTATGTAAGTATGGGTGGATGGGTATGTATGTGTGTGTGGGTGGATGGGTGTGTGTGTTAGTTACTGCCTCCTTGCTTTGACATTGCATGATAGTCGTAAACAAGTGTCACCGTCATGCATGCTGTGTTCAATCTTCCCTGAAAAAACATCTCAGATCAAGGGGAAATATTAACTTACCTCACATCAACTCAACTTGCACAAAATAAATACCAGCAGGTATTTTTATTTGACACTTGCTCAAGGTGCAGTGGAATAAGTTTGAAACTGCAGCTAATGCGACTGAGCAGTAAAGTTGTAAACCATTGCACCAGCTTCCGCCTAACCCTCCTCTTTCAGAGACGGAGCTGAACAATATGAATATTGTATTAACGTGTTAATTGTCACCAAGTTAGAAGAACTTTGTTCATATAATAATCATAACAATAACTATGGTCAGTATTAATGTTGATGGTAATCAGTAGTCACAAAATATCAAACATGCTGTGTGATATGATCACATGATGTCACTTCACATGCTGTGTGATATAGTTACAAGATATCACCTAATGTGCATAATATAGTCACAAGATATCACCTAACAAGTTGTGTGATATGGTCACAAGATATCACCTAACAAGTTGTGTGATATGGTCACAAGGTATCACCTAACAAGTTGTGTGATATGGTCACAAGATATCACCTAACAAGTTGTGTGATATGGTCACAAGGTATCACCTAACAATTTGTGTGATATGGTCACAAAATATTGCCTATCATGCTGTGTGATATGATAAGATATCACCTAACATGCTTGAATGATATGCAGTGGAAATTACAAATAGAAACAAGATGTTTAATGCATGAAATGATGGTTACCGTTGGTTCAAGGTCTGCTTTTCTGTATCAAAAAATATTATTTATGGAATAAATGAATATGAAAACTGAATGAAGATGATTTATGCAGGCAAACAATAATAGTTAGTAAGAAATAACAGTTTCCATAATCGTGGCACAATTAGTAAAGGGTTAACGGGATCGTATAATAAAAGTCAGTCAAAACAATTGTTAATTTTAACCATGTGGTACACTGGCTGCAAGACTGGGTTAATGATTAGTCTCCATGCTAAATCAAAACATTCTGTATATGTACCTGAGATCAATGAGTGTCATTCGACGTGGCCTCAGTGATTGCTGTTGTTTACGGGTGATCTGTGGGGTACCATAGATGTTTTGGACATCAAACATTCTCACTAATTTGTTTGGCTAAAGCTAACTTGGACAAAACTTGAATTTGTTCGTTGTTCTGTTTTCTAGAAACTCCTTCTTCCTTCAGTTTGGTAACGTTGAACAGTTGTTTTTAGCAAGTTGGCAGCAGATGAAGAATCTTAGGTCCAAACTACGCAGTATTTTTAAGGGTGACCTGTGACCTTAAAAGGGCTTTCAGTTTTTCCTTGAGCAAAGAAGGTGACAAATTTCTAAACGCTCTTCATTATGCCTGTCCAAATGAAGGAAGTGGGGGGTGGAGAAAGAAGTTTCTAGAAATGATAGTTGCTTGTAAACCCCAGTAAAGGGGTGGCTATTTTGTGTGAGTGCGCTAAAGAATCATTGTGCAGACGATGTGAAAGGTTGGTGATAAAACAAGCCTCCTCCTCCTCCTCCACACAGGCCTCCTTGCCTCATTATTATTATTATAATGTAAAAGCCAACATGTGACATTCAACAAAGGAAATGACAATATTTAAACATTGTTTCGGTGTTGTTTCACTTTGTAACAACATTAAACTCACTGACTCCAGCTGGCTGCCTCGTAAGTAATTAATCTTTCAGCTAAATGGGAATGTACATACACATACATATATACATACATATACATACTTTTACATACATAGACATAAAAGCCCCCACAGCTGCTCACTATATTCTTCACACACATATATTTATAAATATAATGTCAACACGAAATCTCTGATAACTAACTTTTGGTGAGTGGAACATTCAAAGTCAGCTGAGGGAGTGAAGAAGCTATGCCAGCCAAGTGAAGCAGTGATATTAGCTGAATGAAGCAATGATATCTGCCGAGTGAAGCAATGATATTTGCCGAGTGAAGCAATGATATCAGCCGAGTGAAGCAATGATATCAGCCGAGTTAAGCAATGATATCAGCCGAGTGAAGCAATGATATCAGCCGAGTGAAGCAATGATATCAGCCGAGTGAAGCAATGATATCAGCCGAGTGAAGCAATGATATCAGCCGAGTGGAGCAATGATATCAGCCGAGTGAAGTAATGATATTAGCTGAGTGAAGTAATGTCAGATGAACGAATTAATGATATCATTCAGAGAGAGGCACTTGATACTAATTAAGTTGTACCACAGTTACATATCTTTATAGAATCATAACTCTGCAGTGGTCATAAACAAGGTAATGACATGTCTATTCCAGTCATAACTATACCAGTCACAGTTCTATCAGTTTTGTGTATTTACATCACTTCTTTTGAGAAGTGGATGTTCAGAGAGTTACTCAAATATTAATAGGTCGGTCAATTTTTCTGGACATTTCCTGCACAGTCCTGCAGTCATGGTGGTAGTAATGGGCTGGTATGGTCATTGAATGGCCCCATTGGGTGATGGTCAATAAGATCAGAGAGTGCAACGGCAAAAGTAAACCATGATTCCACATTTTGAGAGAAACGACTTTGTGGAATTGAATTTCTTGAGTGGTCTGAAATTAAAATCATAAAATAAAATTTTTTTTTTTTTTCATTTCATATAATTCATATAATATATGATATAATATAATATATATATTATATATATATATATATTATATACAGATATATATAGTTGAAAAGGGGGTTAAGAATTCATACAAATCAAAGGTTATAGGTAAAAAGTAAAAGTAGAAACAGCATGGAAGTATGTTTAAAGAAAAAGAAAATAGTCTTTAAGCATACTTCCATGCTGTTCCCACTTTTCTGTTTTACTTAGACACACACACACATATATATGCAGAGGTTACTTTATATACATGTATATATATATATATATGTATGTGTACGCAAATATATACAAGTGTGTATGTGTGTTGGGTTTTTGTGCATGTTAGGTTTGTGTGTGCATGTTGGGTGTGTATGTGTGTGTATATGTAAAGTATACAGGTAAATGGATGTTGTTGGTTTTGACACAGCATATTCCAATTGCCACATCAATGGAACTACTTGAATTTGCATGTAAGTGACTGAGTATTCCACAGACATGTAACCTTAATGTAACTCACAAACATAATCTATGCGATGAAGTGGTTTGCAAAGCTGGAGCTTTGAATCACAATAAGTTCATCAACTGGACGTCAATAGTCTCCGTCAACCTGAAGCATTGGTCAAAGACACTTGCCCAAGATGCCATATAATGGAATCAAACTCTCAGACTCAGGATCCAGGAGGTTATCCAAGGACAAGAAAAAACATTATAGAAATACTTCATGTTGATACATCTCACTTCAACTGGTTCCAACCAGCAAGCCATGTCCATTTGTTACCAGGAATATTTCAAGATTGGAATCAGTTCAGTCAACTCTGATAGTGGCTTTAATTAGAGACATTATTGGCAGATAGAATCAGTAAGAACACCAGACAATATATCTTTTGGTATTTAGTTACATTCTTCCATGACCAAGAGTTCATTTCTTGCCAAGGCCAACTTCACCTTTTAACCTTCCAGGGGGTTGATAATTATCAACAATCACATCATGATATAATTAAATATACCCCCACCTCTCCACAACACTCTGTGGCCTTGTCAACTGATATTAGGAAGTATTATTAATTATTTTGCTTTAATTAAAATAGAACACACACATGCACAAACACACTATCTTTAGTACATATATACACATTTATACACACTAGCTTTTCACCTTTAAATACATACACACACACGCACACACAACTGTGCTTTATATGGCAGTTCTTCAGCTTTGATCAACCAAACTACCTACTCATGGAACTAGCTAGCACCTAAATGACTGAGAATTCCAGATATGTATTCCGTTAATATATTCTCCAACCAGAATTAGTGCGACGCCTTTGAATTCCAGCTATAGTCCAGTCTGACAGGCTTCCATGCAGTTTCCATTTACCCAATGTCATTTGGGTCCGTGCTCAAAGACACTTGCCCATAATGCTTTGCAATGGGATTGAACCCTAGACTTCATGATTGTGAAGCAACATTTCTAACAACTTGACTACAATGGTGGAGGCTGTAAATGCCTGAATTTCCAATTTTAGCTTCATAATTAAGAGTGAGTGCTGTAAGCTAGCACAGATGAAATGCTACTAAGCATTTTTGCCTGGCTTGCTAACAATTCTGCCAGCTTGCCATAATAATAATAATAATAATAATAATAAGCATAGAAGGCGTGGTAAAAGAGACAAATGTATTAAACATCTGAGTGCTGTAAGCTAGCACAAAAAGAATATAAATGCAAGCATGGCTGAGTCAGTAAAAGAGTGCATTGAGATGTTAGCTAAGTGTAAGGATTCAAAATGACAATAAAGTGGTATGAACACAAGTCAGAAGCTGTGATGAAGAATAATAATTACAAGATTTTATGGGATTTCTCTATAGAGACTGACCATACTAATAAAGCAAGGAGACCAAAGAAGATCATAGAGGATGAAGGGGAAAAAAACAATATGGTACTATAGACTTTGAAAAACTATATGATGATAGAGTGGATACCAAGAAACAAGGAAGAACCCAGTCCTAAACCAGCGAGATGAAAAGATTGTGTAAGACTAAGATGAGAAATGTTTCTGAGGTAATTGGTGCACTTAGCTCAACACCCAAACTGCTGCCTACAAGGCTGAAGGATATTGGAATTGAGACGTGCATTGTCAACTTACAGAAAAGTGTCATCCTGCATTCTGCAAGAATCCTACAAAAGATTGAAATTTGAGGGAACTTGTTGTCACCAAACCTGAAGAGAAATATCTGTGCTAATTAAATTAGCATGTAAAAGCAACGACAAAAATTATTGTTATTATCATTACTAATGAGACAAACAAATAAAAGCTGCAGTGTGTGTGTGTGTGTATGTGTGTTAATCTATTCCAGTTGGAATGTTGGAACAATTGGCAGAGATAAGAAACATTAATGGCAGCGTTAATTACTGATTTTGAAATGAAAGAAGACATTTGGATAATAAAAGTAGTTGAGAAAATGTCATATTGGAACAAAATTGCTTTTTAATAATCCTTTCTACTGGAGGCACAAGGCCTCAGATTTGTGGGGAGGGGACTAGTTGATTACATCGACCCCAGTGTTTCACTGGTACTTAATTTATCGACCCCAAAAGGATGAAAGGCAAAGTCAACCTCGGCAGAATTTGAACTCAGAATATAGCGACGGGCAAAATACTGCTAAGCATTTCATCCAGCATGCAGGTTTAGTGATGTGATACAGTCACATCACTAAACTGATGTGACTGTACCAGTAGTAGTGCTGTATTTGTTACCATGGTAACAGTTAGTAATGTGACTGTATTAAAGCACACAAAAAAGTGATGAATAACAAGAGTTAACAACACTTGCATCAACACCAAGACACAACTGCCATCACACATCATACCACCACCACCACCACACTCACACCTTTTACACTACCTCCACCACTACCATCACACCAACACCACATTACCACCACTACCATTAGAGAAAGAATCAAATTTTCTTGTAAATATCAGTGAAATGTCAATGATAAAGAGAGAGAGAGAGAGAGAGAGTTTAAATCATTTCATCACAGCCGAGATGTGAACTCCAATATTTTGTGCCAAATACTAGAATCCATGGCAGTCCAATAGCAGGTTGCTTCAGGAAAGCATGAATTTATTGGGAAAGTTTGTATGACACTGATAGAGGAGTTTCAAATGTTAAGGACAAAGTCCTCGGTTGAGGAGAGAGAGAAAGGGAGAGAAAGAAAGAGCTCTGCACCAGTCCTCACCACGTAGGTGTCACCTCACTCAACAGATGGCATCTAGAAAGCTTCATCCCTTGCACTAACCAATTTGGCTGTGTGATAAGAAGTTTGCTTCCAAATTACATGGTTTTCGGTTCCGTCCTACTGCATGGCACTTCTACTTTAGCCCCAGGCCAACCCAAGCCTTGTGAGTGGATTTGGTAGATGGGAACCGAAAGAAGCGCATCGTATATGCACACGCACGCATGTGTGTGTGTGTGTGTTTGTCCTTGCCTTAATTTCACGTGATAGTTGTAAATGAGTGTCACTGTCGTATAAGTGGTGTCGGTCATTTCCAGTCTTTCATGAAAAATATGCTTAGGTATAAGAAAATATTCCCTTGCTTGGAAACAAGTGAGGGTTGAGGACAGAAAGGGCATCTAGCTGTAGAAAATCTGCAACAAATTCTGTCTCACCCATGCAAACATGGAAAAGTAGACATTAAAATAAGGCGGAAGGTGTGTGTGTGTGTGTGTGTGTGTGTGTATATATATATATATATATATATATATATATATATATATATATATATATATACATACATACATACATACATACAAAATTAAGAGGAATGACCACCAAAGTGGACTCCTAATATGCTAAATATAAATGAATCAGGCTGTGAGTTGTATTCTTGAGCAAGACACTTTATTTCATGTTGCTCCAGTTCACTCAGCTGTAGACATGAGTTGTGATGTCACCTGTGCCAAGTTGTATCAGCCTTTGCCTTTCTCTTGGATAAACACAGTGACACGGAGAGGAGAGACTGGTATGCATGGGCGACTGCTGGCTTTCCATAAACAAGCCTGTCCAGACTTGTGCCTTGGAGAGGAACTTTCTAGGTGCAACCCCATGGCCATTAGTGACCAAAAGGAGTCTTTAACTTTTACATACACAACACCTGTCCCTACACCAATAATCTCTTGGCCCAAATCCCAATACCAAATCACCCTAAACTCTCAACAGCATGTCTGCCAACATCAGAGTGATGAAAGCTTTCTGGTACTTTCAATATTTTAGTGAAACAGGGCTGTTGCGTGTGTGATTGCTCTTATAAATACTTTTTAATAACATTCTCCAACCCATGAGTGACCATTTCAACACAGCTAGTCAATCCCATCTCAGTATCCAGCATATCCATCCACCATGGGACATCACACTCCGAACATCATCTAGCCTAGGCTCCAACAAACATTTCTTCCTAACTCCACCCCACTAGCCTGTGCTTATCTCTGGACACCATCAAAAATACTTCCATAATTATTTTGCCTTAATTCTATTTCATCTCACTGTCTTAATATTTTGAATGAGTGCAAATAAGAACAGGCAAGTGGATACCACTGCTTGCATTGTCCGTGTATATGTGTATGTATCTGCAGTTCTATTATCAATAAATGTGTTTATATGGAGCCTGGTGTAGCCATCCGGTTGCACCAGTCCTCAGTCAAATCGTCCAACCCATGCTAGCATGGAAAGCGGACGTTAAACGATGATGATGATGATGATGATGATGATGATGATGATGATGATGATGATGATGATGTGTTTACTGCCATGAATGTGAATATTGCTATTAACATTCTTCTTGTTTCAGTCATGAAACTGGTCAACACCACCCAACTTTCTCTTAAAAACTATCTTCCCTTCCTGTTTTAAACTTCCCACTCCTTTAACCCTCCTCCTACTCTCTCTCTCTCCCCTCCTCCTCTAACCGATTTCCTCACATTCCTATACAGCAACCTCTCTGCCATCCCCCCTCACCTGTTATGTCCAGACACTGTGGACTAAGAACAAAGCAAATGATTTTCTCTTCCTCCTCTGACAAAACTCTGGAGAGTTCTCTCATGGCATCCTGTGAATTTTAGAAACACACACACGCGCATTTATTTATTCGTGGTGTTGGTACTAATGAATGCTATGGATGGTGTTGGTAGTGGATGTTGTGGTGTAACTCCAGACCATCATCATCATTTAAGTCATATTTTCTATGCTGGCATGGGCTGGACAGTTTGACAGGAGCTGATAAGACCAGGGGCTACACCAAGTTCCAGAGTCTGTTTCGGTTTGGTCTCTACAGTTGGATGCCCTTCCTAATACCAACCACGTTAATGAGTGTACTTGATGCACTATACAAACTACAATTAAACAGACGTATGACATGTAGTGAACAGATCCACAGTTCCTGAGAAACATCGCTTAACACAGCTGGAGGCCCCCATTCCACTGCATATAAGCTAACTCATCATACCCCAAGTCAAACCAACCCACTAAATATAAAATTAGAACACCTCCAACAAAATATTGTTGTGGTGATGTGGTCAGGTGGTTGGTGTTTTGGTAGAGTCATCTTGATAATAATTACTCATAAACACGTAGTATTAGCAACACTAGCACACCAAGTAGTGGAATATAAATCATAATGGTATTTATTGTAAGCCAGGGTTCTGTTTTACTAAATGCCACAATGTCTCATTTAACTCTTTAGCATTCAGATTGCTCTGTGTCAACTGTAAAGCTTATTGATTTCCATTGTTTTGAATTAATCGTGCAGAATCTTGTAGTTTCAAGATTTCAACGATTCGATTGTTAATACTTTGAATGATATTGTGCAAGGTAAATGTGAGAGGCTGAATCTGGTCTGGACAAAAAAAAAAACAGGTAGAATATTTGGGCCTGATATGGCTGGTTTAAATGCTAAAGGATCAAAGAAGATAAAATGAATTTTGAGAGAGTCTAATCTGTAAGTGGCAACGAAGAAATAATGGTCTCTGAGATCAATCCTAAATATCTCCAAATTCAAGCAAATGAATTCCATGGAAGGAACCAATTGTTCCAACTAAATTTTACAATGTCACACATCAACAGAACAGTTGTCAGCAAGAAACAATAGCCAAGTATACAAACCAAATGTTGTGATAAAGTTTAGAATGTTTTCATTGTTTCAAAGACAAAAATGAAATGAAACAATTACTTGACTCTAACAACAATAAAACCATTAATATAGACAAAAACCAACCACTGAGAACCACATCAAATAAAAAAAAAACATAGCAGACAAAAACTGAATTTAAAAAATGTAACTGTTTTCATTTGGTTAAAATAATGTCTTTTTGGTCTATGTTTCACATTTCTAAGTGACAATACCAAATATTTTTAATTTCTCAACAGATTTTCTCCTTTTGGAGAAACAACACATTCTCTAATGGCAGAATTTGTCAATGAATCTGTCTCGAATACTCATTACTTTTACTAATTAGATCAAACCATATAAACAAGCTACAACTACATCTTTTTCTTTAATTGGAAGCTTATATATATATATATATACATATATATATATATATATATATCATATGTGTGTATGTATATGTGTGTGTGTGTGTGTGTGTGTGTATATATATATATATTTCTATGTGTGTGTGTGTGTGTGTGTGTGTGTGTGTATATATACATGTGTGTATGTGAGAGAGAGATTTTCTAAAAATAATCTCCATTATGGCTACACTTGTCTGTCTAGTTTCTGGTTTGGTTCGTTTTAGGGTTTTTTTTTTATTTCTATTTATTCATTTTGTTTTACTTCTTTTGAAGCATTCAGCTTCTTTATTGATTCTATTTAG
>NC_069000.1:7789837-7790419 GCF_001194135.2 Octopus bimaculoides
ATATATATATATATACATGCACACTCACGCGCGCGCTACTTTAAAGATTGCACATTTGGCAATGACAATGGGTTTTGTATATGATGCCTATTTAGTACTTGTTCTTATGATTATATAATGTTCATTTATAGGCATATAATGTGGTTGCTTGACCACCTAGAATTAGTAACCAAATATCATCCTATGATCTTAAAGAACAAATTAGATAAAGTAATCGCTAACAAAAATACAGGATGGCCATTGCTAGATTACATTTAAATATATGCATACGTGTGTGTGTGTGTATGCAAACAGATACACACACACACACACACACACTACTGGCAAGCTGAGTGACTATACATACAAACTTTATCTCTCCAATCACTTTCCATTGCTTTCTATTTTTACCATTATCTCTCTGCAACATTCTTTTTATTCATCCATCTTCAGTCACTTCAATTGTCCATCTTCAGTCGCTTCAATTGTCCATCTTTAGTCTCTTCCTCTGTCTGATTTCAACTGTCCATCTTTGATTTCTTCAACTGTCCATCTTTGATTTCTTCAACTGTCCATCTTTGATTTCTTCAACTGTCCATCTTT
>NC_069000.1:7790887-7792791 GCF_001194135.2 Octopus bimaculoides
TCCATCTTTGATTTCTTCAACTGTCCATCTTTGATTTCTTCAACTGTCCATCTTTGATTTCTTCAACTGTCCATCTTTGATTTCCTCAACTGTCCATCTTTGATTTCTTTAACTGTCCATCTTTGATTTCTTTAACTGTCCATCTTTGATTTCTTCAACTGTCCATCTTTCATTTCTTTCATTGCCCACTTTTAATATCTTTGCCTATTTTTAATCTATTCGTCTATCATTAACTAATTTATCCATCTATTTTTAATCACTTTCTTATCTTACTCTCAATGTGATTGATCATTGCGTCAGTATGAATGTGTCCCAAATGTCAATCCATCAAGCATGTCACTATATGTATGACTGTAATTATGTATGTGTGTATTGAAATTTTTCTGAATTATATGGTATCCATTGGGTGATGATTGTTAATTTAAAACAGTGGTTCCCAACAGGGGTTCATATAACCCTTTGGTGTCCATATAAGATTTTATTGTTAAAATTTATCTCCAAAACTAGTGTTGCATTTATATTCTGTCTATATGTCATGACTGAGAAGTTTGACAGAGAGAGATAAATAATATAAATACTAGGAGGGGGGGGGGCGCAATCTGATTGACTAAATAATAATAAAGGAAACACAGAATGTGTGCGGGGAGAGAGAGAGAGAGAGATTATGTGTAAAGCAAATAGTGAGAGAAGGAGCTAAGATAAATATAACTATATCATATCTCTCACTGACTGGAGAATGTTTAAGCTTGTTTTTGCTAAGATACTTCGAGGTATAAAAGCTGTGTTTAACCGAAATATATGTAGGGCAAGTAGAGTAAGTTGTCTTGCTTAAGATAGACTTTTGTGGCAGATCACTTTACTTTACATAAACTAAACTGAAGTAAGCAATGTGAGGGGGTCTTTTCTTTGTGGTAGATTGATCGAAGCAATGCAAGGTACCCTCTATCAACCTACAATAAGTGAAGCTATGTAATGTACCTTGCCTCCAAGTGAGACCTAATTAGAGACTTCAGTAATATTGGAAGTAGCAGCACACCCCACCACTGCATGTGTGTGTGTGGCAGGGTGGGGGAGACAGACAGACAGCCGAATGTGACAGTGTAAGTGGCTGGAAGAGCCAGCTACTGTGGTACTACAGAAGTGTTGTGTAAATGGCTGGGTGGTGAGAAAGCAGTAAAGATATATATGTATGTCAATAAGGAAGAGAGAGGTGAGGTGAATGAGGGTTAGGCATTCACACACACACACACACACACACACACACACACACACACACACACATCTCCCAATATCTCACCACCCTACCAACCTTAGTGACACTTCACTTCACCCAAACTGTCAGTAAAAAGATCTCTGGAGAGGATTATATATCATAAACTAACAGACATTTAAAAAAAAAGAGCTGTTACAACCTCAATTATACCTACCCATAAAACTATATCTTTTTCTCTTTTACTTGTCTCAGTCACGAGACTGTGGCCACTCCCACACCCCGGGTACTTATTTTCTTACCCCCCTCCCAATACTTATTTTATCAGTCTCTTTAACCAAACTGCTAAGTTATGGGGACGTAAACACACCAACACTGGTTGTCAAGCAATGGTGCGGGACAAACACAGACACACACACACATTGGGATTCTTTCAGTTTCTGTCTACCAAACCTGTTCACAATGCTTTGGTCAGCTCAAGGTTATAGTAGAAGTCACTTGCTGAAGGTACCACACAGTGAGACTGAACCTGGAACCATGTGATCAGGAAGCAAGCTTCTTACAGCACAGCAGTATGTGCGTGTGTATATATATCATCATCATCGTTTAACGTCCGCTTTCCATGCTAGCATGGGTTGGACGATTTGACTGAGGACTGGTGAAACCGGATGGCAACACCAGGCTCCAGTCTGAT
>NC_069000.1:7793247-7796553 GCF_001194135.2 Octopus bimaculoides
ATATATATATATATATATATATATATATATATATATATATAGGGAGAGAGAGAGAGAGAGAGAGAGAGAGAGAAGGGGGAGAGGGAGACAATATATATCTCATCATTCATCATCTATTAATGTCCATCATCCATGCTGGCATTGGTTCACACACATACATTATACACACACATATACACACTATATAAATATATATATATATATATAAACACACATATCTCCCTCTCTCTCTCTATATATATATATACACACACACACACACACATGCGTGTGTGGTAAGAAGCTTGCTTCCCAACCATATATTTCCAAGTTCAGTCCCACTGCGTAGCACTTTGGGGAAGTGTTTTCTACTATAGCTTTGGGCCAACCAAAGCGGAAACTGAAAGAAGGCTGCCATGTATGTGTATGTCCCCTTAACTTAGCCAATTTGGCAAAGAGACCAATAGAATAAGTACTAGGCTTAAAAAAAAAAAAAACATGTCCTGGGATCAATGTTTGACTAAAACCCTTCAAGGCAGTGCCCCAGCATGGCCACAGTCAAAGACAATGGACAGATCCTCTATAAATGAGATATAAGAAGCCTACAAACTGGAAAGGATTTAGTCAAGCAACATAAAAAACAAGACAAGGAGGTTGAAGAAAGTGATAAACATGAGGTTAACTGTGAGTTGAGGTTGCGTTTTTGCCTAACTACAGTTTACTGGCTGACTAATAAAAGGCTTGAACTTAAGACTGTTGAAATGGTAGACCAATATCTTAACTAGTTCATCAACACACACACACACTGTCACATGCAAACTATCAACACTTAGTCACAAATATTCACCATCATACCTCTTTCTTACACATTAAATTTTATTCCAACACATTTATAAATAGTTAAGTAGAAAGATGCTGAAGTGGTCAATAATTTTAAACACTTCATTGTTAAATATGGAATCATAGATGAAATTCTGAGTGTTTTACTGAAATTATGGGGGAGGGGAGGGGGGCTTATAGAAGTACGTACTTTACACAGCTCTCTCTTTCTCTCTCTTCCACACATACATGCACACGCAGATGCATGTGTGTATCTGTATCATCATTGTTTTAACATCCACATTTCCATGCTTGCATGGGTCAGACAGAGTTTATGGAGGCAGATATTTTATGGCTAGATGTATAATTCTACGGCCTTCTTGTAAGCAACCCACACCTATTTCCTGGCAAGCTAATATTTCCCTGTGACCAGTAATATATTCTAAATATACTATATAATCCCCAATAGCTCTGTTCTTTAACTAGCTTCCATCATCAGACAACAGGGAAGGGGTAGATTGTTATATGAACATCCAATATGTTGGTCCTGTGTTTATTTCAATGTTCCACTCACATATAAATTACAAAGTCAATACCCATGTTAGTTCATCAGACCTAACGTACCTCTGGGTGTTTATGTTTCAAGGGACCAGTTCTCCCCCATGCTGATATAAAGACATACACACATCTGCGACATTGTAGAACTTCAGTCAATATTTGATGAAGAGGAATTTGTGTCCTTGTTTGGGATTTTGCGTCTCTTGTTTGTTTAACGCATGTTATCTGTGCTTAATAAAAACACACATATCAAATACACTCACCATTATATGGTCACACACACACCATACATATCACTTATACACAGATTACACACAATCACATACATGCAGACAATGCATTACACACACACCATTATATAGTCACACATACCATACATATCATTTACATACTATCAAATACAAACACAGGCACACACACACACACACACACTATTATATAGTCAGATACACCACACATATCGTATAGATGCAGACTCATACATCACACGCAATCACATCACGCACTCACATTACAAGCACAGCTCTGTGGTTAAGTCCTCCCACAACATAGCTCGGAGTTGACCCAATGCCTTGTCGCTTAATTTGGTAGGCGAAAATTGAATAAAAGCCCACTGTGTGTGTGTGTGTGTGTGTGTGTGTGTGTAGTATTCTTTCAGTGTACAATCACAAACTGAAAAGTAAATATTGACTCTGTTCAGTAACATCCAAGCAGATGTGTCAAATAGGTACCCATGCTTTCTTGTTTGTATGAGTTTGTTTTTTTTTGTTTTGTTTTTTTGGGGGAGGTATTCAAAATATTTTCAGATTCCTGTTTTTAACACTAGAGATTACGATTTTTTTTTTTTCAAAAATATAGATTTCCAAATTTTTAATCCCCCCCCCCCTCTTCTCCCAAACACACACACATCCGTCTTTGTTTTTAACTTTTTAATGGGAATTTTTGTGGAGGATTTCCACTTTTGAAAATATGAAGATAGCATTTCTGTAAAAAAAAAAAATTTCGTTTCAAAGTATCAATGCTAATTGCTAACAATAATTATCCACTTACAGTTTGTGATGATAAATTGAAAGAGTGCTGTGTGTGTGTGTGAGCTCTTTCCTCATTGGATGTTGGTTTGCTTACACTTACATAACTTAGCAGTTTGGCAAAAGGAGAATAAGAAAATAAACAGCAGATTTAAAATAAGTACTAAGGTGCCCCAGTATGGCCATAGCCCCATGAATGAAACAAAGAAAAGAATACACACACATATTATCATATCTTATCCAGTATTTATAATCAACCAATGAAATATATCATCAGTTTACGTCCACATTCCATGCTGGCATGGGTTAGATGGGTTTTCAAAGTCCAAGTTAGTTCTTACTGAGAGCCACTACTCTTGTAGACTGATGCCCATACATTTCATTTTGACTTAGTCTCTACAGCAGGATACTCTTCCTATAACAACCATGCTACAGAGTGTACTGGGTGCATTTTTCATGTCATCAGCATGAAGTTAAAGATAAATCCAAATTGTGTGGGTTGAATAAGGTAATGTAAGTTCCAGAAGTACCAGAGTGTCTCTCTGAGACAAGACTCGGTCAGTCTGGCAATTACAGCTAGGGAGACTGACTGGATAGCAATGGGAAGGTGATGAATTGTCACCTGTTTTTGAAGGGTGGAATAATGCTGGCAATTTTCCAGTTCTGGGACAATGCTGTTATTTAGGCAGAATTGGGAAAGTAAAAAGAGCTGGTGTAATAGAAAGAAGACATCACATCTGAGAAGTTAATAAGTAAAATCAACAAGACCACAAGAAGCATAGTTGTGCATACTCTAGAGATGGCATCACAGCATTGCAGGAGTACATTCAACAGATGTTATGAAATTTAATGCATCTTGGACAAGTGCCTTCTACTACAGTCTGATGACAAACAAGATATATATATGTATATATATATATAT
>NC_069000.1:7800858-7820858 GCF_001194135.2 Octopus bimaculoides
TCATCAGCTACGTCTAGATAGAATAGAGACAGCTGATGAAGGGATATTCCAAGTGGCTTTCCGTTTTCCTATGTGTTTGTTCCGTTGTCTGTAGTTTATTGTTCTAACGTCCTGTACCCTGATATGCATATATATACACATGTAGATGTATGTACATATATGTATATATATATATATATATATATATATATAAATGCTGTTAGATTTACAAAGTACTCCCATACATGCAAAGTTTAATCTTCTTTGTGCATATGTATGCATGTGTGTGTGTGTGTATACATACATACATACATATACACACACACACACAATAGGGTGAACCATTGTGTGACATTACATTAGATTAAAAACACTTTTGGTACGACTGAAACAATGCAAAGAGAAATACAAAGTGAACTGCATAAGGGAAAACAGAACAACAGTTCAGATTTTACCTTGTATTTCCATATTTCAGGGTTGTGACCCCTTCCTTGGGACACATGGAGAAAGGAGGGGCAGAATTCCTGTTTTCACTTCAGTAGTTAGTATTTTATTTCACATTGTTCCAAGCTTTATCAAAAAAAGTCTTTATCTTTCTTAGACACACACACAAAACTTATCACAAACTATGTTGCTACATGTAAACATAGACCAAATATCCTTAGGATGTGACAGCTATGGGCTGGTACCTTATAGTCTGTAGATTGCTCATCTACATAACAAAATAATGTCATAATATGTCTAAAGGTAACTAACCATTGTGGGGTGGGATGCTATGTGGTCTTATATAGCCATTAAATAGACAGGATGGTCACACAGCTGGAAAGTCTTTCACGATAGATCAGCTGGATTGAAACTGATCCGGAACTGTACACTATAGAAACACACAAGTATTGCTCACACAAACAAACATACACACACAAATAGATAAGCATACATAAACCATGAAGAAATAGGTGTGTGTGTTTGCATGAAAGAGACAGGACAGTCTCCCAGACCTCACCTGATTTCCACAAATGTGTCTTCTCTTCAGTAAACAAGGGGTAATGATCTTAGCTGTCCAGCTCTTAGTGACCATGGTCCATGGTGTTGTAGGAGATGAATAATCACAACTGTCATCATTGTAATAATCTATGATGTATCTTGGTTTAAGTAAATGTCTGAGAGCGCGTGTGTGTGTATGTATATATATATATATATATATATATATATATATATATATATATATATATATATATATATATCATAAATATACAGGTTAAACCGTAATCCCTCTTGTATATTATATATATATATATATATATATATATATACATACATTCACACACGCATATATATATATATATATTCTGCTAACTGTGTGTTTGTGTATGTACAGAGAGATGCTCTGTTTGTTCAGTGCCAGCACTAAAGAAAGCTGTGTGGGTGTGTGAAGGTGTAACAGATACCATAAAAAGAAGAATAAGAGTTACTTCACAAGAACACTGTCACCAATGTTTAAAGAGCCCTAAAATCTAGAATGGTGATGCTGCTGCCTCTGCTGCTGCTTATCAGGGGCAATTCCTCGCCAACATCAACAATTCCCCGCCAACATCAACAATGCCAAAACCAGTACTGCCAGACAGTCAGTCTAAAAGAAGAGGAGGAAGGTGAAAAATACTGATGGTGATACTTGAAAAAAACTGATGGTGATGCCCTCTCACCAGCAATTCTTCTACCGCCCTCCCTCCATGTGATTCTTGACCTGGTAGGATGTCATACCTATAACACACTCAAACACACCAGATTAGAAGATTTTCTTGATGTGACACTAGTTATAAATAGTTTAAATTATTATCAATATTGTGTGTGTGTGTATTTATATATATATATATATATATATATATATAGAGGCACACACACATAAAAGAGAGAAAGACAGCAAGAGAGAGAGAGACAGACAGATAGATAGATAGATAGATAGATAGATAGAAGGATAAAGATAGATAGATAGACAGAAGGACTGATAGATAGAGACAGACGGAGGGATAGATAGAGAGAGAGACAGATGGATAGATAGATAGAAAGTCAGATAGATAGATAGATAGATAGATAGATGGATGGATGGATGGATGGATAGACAGACAGAGAGAGAGAGAGAGAGAGAGAGAGAGAGAGAGAGAGACAGACAGACAGACAGACAGACACAAAAAATTCTTTTCTTTCTTTCTGAGAAGAAAGATGAGCAGTACACCTGATCCTTGCAGAGACCCGCAAAACTAGTGAAACTAAAGGAGGGAGTTATTGTCAAACTAGAAATGTGGCCTGAATACAGAGCAGACTCTACTAAGAACACTCAGGGGCTAGAGGGTGGTGTTAAACTAGGGTACAGAATAAGTCTACCTAATAAATAGGCCATAGTGGGATTTGAACACAGAATGCAAACAGCCAAAACAAACATCACATGATATTCTACCCTACCTGTCCACCCCACCACCCTACACTATCTACACCCCTTCTATACACTACACACAGATTTCTAGTGGACTAGCATTTGTATAAATAGCACATATGTCATACATTGTAATTACACTTGCATGTATAGACTACACACACACACAAACACATATACATACACAAACAGATTAAAATGGATTAAAAAGGTTTATACTTTTTTTTACTGAAGTTATTGTGTAATATGACCTGTTTGAAAGGTGTGGCTGACAGCGGTAGGTGTAGTAAACAGACACACAAAATAATACCAAACATTAGCTTCTGGGGTTAGTTTTAATACTAATTACTTCAAAGATAGCCACACCCTATTTAGCACTAATTGCATTATAACTAGAAAACTAGCCTTTAATTAAGCAAGCTAAGGTACTGTAACATAATAATATCTATATCTATCTAAATAGATGTGTGGTAACTGTCACTTCTTTACAGAAGAAACGTATCTCTTAACTCTTTAGCATTCGGGTTATTTTGTCAAATGTAATGCTTCTTTATTCACATTGTTTTGAATTAATCTTTGCATCATCTTGTAATTTCAAGATTTCAATGATGCGATTGTATATTTTTTGAATGACATTGTGTGTGGGGGGGAGGGGAATCAGAGGTGAGATCTGGCCAGTTTGGACATAAAACAAGTAGAATCCAGCCATGTCTGGTCCAAATATGCTACCTGTTTCATGCTCTAAAAACAGTCAGATCCATCCTATCACACCTACCCTTCAATGCCATTATAAAATATACAATCATGTCATCATAATTTTGAAGCTACGAAAATAACACATGATTAATTAAAAACAATTTGAATGGAAAAGTATTACATTTGACAGAGTAATCTGAATGCTAAAGGGTTAAATTAGCAAATGCCGTTGTGAGATCTCGTATGACAGGAAAGTCCAACTTTGGACAAACTGACCTTACTGCAGATGTTACAAACATATTCAAAGGTGTCTGAAATTGAAGTCAAGACCTGTTTACAAAGTGTATGTTTCAAGATGGAGCATTCGATTTTCTATGTTTCAAATGCTTTATAACCAATGTACATCACTTCTTTCCAAACTGATCAATTTTCTGTCATCTGCATCCAGTCTTCACCATCCACAGTAAAAGCCTTAACCCTTTATCATTTAAACTGGCTCTATCCAGCCCAAATATTCTACCTGCTTTATGTTCAAACTGGCCAGATTTGGCCTCCAACACCTACCTACCCTACAATCTCATTCTAAAAATAAACAATCACATCAGCAAAATCTGAAACCTATGAGATAATGTGTGATTAATTCAAAATTATGTGAATCAGTAAGCATTATATTTGTCAGAGAAATCTGAATGGTAAAGGACTAAGAGTGTTTCTGACAATGTCCTTAAAATATTAAATAAACGGGTGCAAGCATAGCTGTGTGGTAAGAAGTTTGTTTCCCACTCACATGGTTCTACAGGGTGATTCAAAAGTCTCCATACACAGGAAAAATTTCTTTTTTTATAAGAAACAGTTTATAAGATCCCCTAGATTCCCTGATCTGACCCCGCTTGATTTCTATCTTTGGGGGCATTTGAAAGGCATGGTGTATCATGGAAAGATAGAAGACATAAATCATTTGAAGGAATGCATCACCAACTCAATTTGCACACATATCACCAGATGTGCTATTACGAGATCACAATGAATGGGGTAAACATATTGCAATGTGTATTCAAAACAATGGTAACCATACAGAGCCTGTTCTTATAAACTGTTTCTTATAAAAAGATAAATTGTTCTTATGATGGCGACTTTTGAATCACCTGGTAGATTCAGTCTCATTGCATGACACCTTGGGCAAGTGTCTTCTACTATAGCCTTGGGCTGACCAAAGCCTTATGAGTGGATTTGATAGACAGAAACTAAAAGAAGCCCATCATGTATGTGTATATGTGTGTGTGTCTTTGTCCCCCGACCACCACTTGAGAACTGGTGTTGGTGTGTTTATATCCCCTTAACTTAGCAGTTCAGCAAGAGGCATAGAATAAGTACCAGGCTTTTTTTTAAAAAAAAGTACTAGAGTTGATTCATTTGACTAAAAATTCTTCAAGGCAATGCCCCTGCCTGGCCACAGCCTAATGACTGAAACAAGATAAAGAAAGGTGTGTGTGTGTGTGTGTGTGTGTGTGTGTGTGTGGACACACACATACACTCTTGCAATACTACATGTACCTCAGTCGCCTATATCTCTCTTAACTATCATATGTAGGAACCAATTGTGACTACATACCACCGTCACCCTCAACACATCATGACTACACATCACCACATCACATTATCATGACTCCACATTACAGTCAACCTGAGTGAGTGAGTGAGTGTGTGGTTATGTATTTCCCATCCACGTCTGAAGACACTACCCGGCCGTCACCCCACCCCACACACTGATCTAACATTCTACTAATTACAGAAGGCAATTGAATGTTGGTGTTAAGTTGTCTGTGCGTCTCCCAGCAAGAGAGGACACTCACAAATGGCTCCAGCATTACAAGTGTCAACACTTTACCACTTCACTGCATCTAATCAAGACACTTAACTAAGATTCTAGTGGTCAACATTCAGCCACAGACAACACACTATTGTAAGCTGAACCAACACAATATAAACCAGTCCTCACTGACTCATATTTCAGAACATATTGTGACAGATTTACTAACATCACACCAATGGTGTTTGAAGAGCCATAGGTCAGCTGTGATCCAGCAGATATGTTGTCAAAGACATTTCAGCTTTGACCATCACATCTATAATTCAAATCTAGTGTATCTAGAATGACATTATCATGTTCTCTGTTAAACTAATGAGTGCATAATTAGATTTCATTGTCATTCCCGTAACAATGTTAATTATCTACCAAAAAATAGAACTGATATTTTTTCTGCCTCTGCAATACATTTTTCAGTATCTCCTGTAGATATGGTTTTCATATCCTCCACTTTTTACAACTGACAATTTTTCAGATTTTCTTGATTTTCTTTTTTTTCTTCTTTTTTTTTCTTTTTTTTCCCCACATATTTCATTAAATATCCCTTTACAGAGCAAGAATCAAATATTTTGAATGGTGGACATGAAAACCATACTGTCAGGAGATACTGAAAAAAGTATTGCAGAAGTAGAAAATACGAATTCTATTTTTGGGTGAATAACTAATACCATTACAAGAATAACCATGAAATTTAATTACACACTCAAAGGGCAAAAGACCAATGGAATAAAGCAAGATTGAACTCACATTGACATCACAGCAAAAAAAAACATACCTGGTTTTACTGACCAAACCTGTCAATCCTCTTCCGTGCCACCTCATCTGAAATGTGGTGTGGGAGGGAATGGAACTGAAGAATAAAGGATGGGGAGGTAATGGTAGTAAGGGGGAAATGATATTGATTGTGAACCAATCAAGTTCCACACAAAAAGATCAACAAAAGTCTGAATCATGAACCTGGGAGAAGGGAGAGTCCTTTCCAACCATTGCCACTATCACAACCATCAGAATCACCATCATCATCATCATCATCAATTACAACCAACATCAACAGTACCACCCCACCCTATTATGGTGGGTTTAGTTACATTGTGTTCATTTAATGTGCTGGTGTGTCAGTATGTCTGTGTGGATATGTCAATCGGAGAGTACGTGTGTGTATATGTATATTGGTGTGTGTGCACATGCGTATGTATATCAGTACATGTGTGCATATGTATTTTGGTGCGTGTGTGTGTATGTATTTCGGTGCATGTGCGCGTATGTATATTGGTGTGTGTGTGTATCGGTGTATGTGTGCATGTATGTATATCAGTGTGTGTGTGTGCATGTAGTATATCAGTGTGTATCGGTGTGTGTATGTGTTTATATCAGTGTGTGTGTATGTATGTATATATGTATGTGTGTGTGCGTATGTGTGTATGTGTGCGTATGTATATATATATATATATGTGTTTATATCAGTGTGTGTGTATATATCAGAGTGTGTGTATGTGTATGCATGTGTGTGTGTGTGCGTATGTATATATTGGTGTGTATATCAGTATGTTTGTATGGTGTAGCGTATGTGTGTGTGCATGGAGATGTAAGTGTGTATATTGGTGTGTGTGTGTATTGGGGGGGTATATATATGTGTGTTGATGTTTGTATGTGTGTTTGTAAGGTGTGGTGTATGCATGTGCATGCAGATGTGTGTGTGTGTGTGTGTGTGTGTACATGTATACCTGTGTGAAGTTACTAATGTTGCATGTAAAGGTGATGCACTGTCTGCACTGGTAACCATGGTTACACACACATCTGCTGCAGAGAGGAGATGAGTCAGTGGATAGCAACATGGAGGGAGTGGGGGCGGGGTGCCTTAGGTCACTCAATGATGGAGCGGGGTACCTAGACAGCATGGCTGCTTATGGTGGAGATCGCTTCTGATTAACAACTTTGATTGTTGTGTCTATGTGTGTATGTATACATGTTTCATGTGTGTGTGTGCGTGCGCGTGTCTGTGTACACATGTATGTGTGTTCATGTATATATGCATGTGTACATGTCTATACATGTCTATGTATGTATATACATATGTGTGCATGTGTACATGTTGGTTTATATGCGTGTATATGTGTACATGCGGTGTATGTACAATGTGTGCACATGCACGCACACGCACAACATGGAAATCAGAACTGCAAGTCTGTCCAAAGTAATACTACATGTAGATTGTAAATTAGGGTTGATAAAACGGAATCCCAGTAATACTATGGGGGATCTTCTGCTGTTTGGTAAGAAAGGATGAGATTCCATTTTCTTGCTGGAACTATTTCATATCATTTAGTATCCCTAATAGCAGCAAGAAGGGCATGAATATCACAATGTAACACACTATTGTCAGGGAAAAGAGAAAGAGAGGAAAGTCTGAAGTATTAGAGTACCCAATCCAGTAGGTAGCAAGTCAAGGTTCAAATCCAATAGTAGGCTATAAAATACCAACCAGTGATTAACTGGGGCTTGAATCAATAGACAGTGGCACACACAGCAGAGACAATGATGATGATGGTGATAAGATTGGGGATGATAATAATGATGATGACAGTGATGACGATGATGGTGGTGATGATGACGGTGATGACAACAATGGTGGTGATGACAACGATGACGGTGAAGACAGTGATGACGACGATGATGGTGATGATGATTATCATCGTCATCATCGTTTTAGTTCTTTTGTCTTAGAGAAACATACTGCAGTCGAATCAAAACATCAAAGAGACAAACCCTTGTCAATACCACCACCACCACTACAATTATTGCTAGGTTTATATGGGCATCAAACACAAACATTGTGGCAGAAATGTTCATTCTGCTGTTGTTGCAGAAAGTTTCCATAGAAACCGGCAAATGAGAAATAAAGAAAGAAAGGAGTAGCTCTCCCTTTTTTCTCTCTCTCTCTCTCTCTCTCACACACACACACATCCCTATCACACACACATTAACACACCTTTAAACACGCACCACCACCACACAAAGCCATAAACACATCACCACCACTACTACTACTACTACTCACAATTACACATACATCAACACTACCACAGACTATCACACATCCACCAACAGATCATACACATCCAATAGAGAGTTGATTAAATGTTAAGTTTTGTACCCCATAGCTCAGTGTTCAAACCCCCACCTAAACCAAGTTGTTCTTCTTGTGCAGCTTCAATGAAATATGTACCAGTAATACAATGAGCTGCAATTAACTACTTGCTCTCTCAAAACTGTCATGCATCATCGGCACATTATCATCAATACATTATCATCATTATTATTCATGCCAGGTACAAATGCTGAATGGTATTTCCTTCAGCTTTATGTTCCAAGTTCAAATACTGCTGAGGTTGGAGGTTGATTAACATGCTATAATTAATGCGATCAATTCCTTTACTAAATACAAACTTAATTGAAGAAATTATCATTATTAATTATAAGAAATACATACATCAGTGTTTAACATCCACTTTTCCATGCTTGTAACAGTCAGACAGATTTTCTACAGCCAGATGTTGCCTTTCCTGCTTGCCCACCCTACCTGTTTCCAAGCAAAGTAATATTCCCCCATGACCAGATATGTTGAGAACCATTGCCATAGACCCCAAAACTTGACTGCAACTTTATCAACCCCAAAAAGACAGTGAAAGGCAAAGATAACTTTGGTAGGGCTTGAACTCAGAACAAATACCACAAAGCATTCTATTTTTCAATACTCTAATGTTTCTGCCAATTCACCATCCTGATATACCAATTTAATTAATGATGACTTAATTATTGCTGGTTTACATCATTAGTGAAGCTCAAATAGGTATAAATCAGCTGCTTAGTTTAACATCAATCATTACTCCCCAATGGGCTCTATTAATGAAACCAAGATAGATGTAGCCTGTTGCTCAGTTTAGTACCACTACCTCCCTATGGCCCCTATTAGTAGAGCTTAGATAGACATAGCCAGTTACTGTTTAACAACACTACCCCTCATGGCCCCTTTTAATGGAACCCAGACAGACATAGCCTGTTACTCCATTTAACACCACTACCCTTCACAGTTCCCTAGCCTGCTGCTCAGTTTAACACACTACTCTGCTCCCATCCATGGTCCCTACTAGTAAAGCCCTCCCTGACAACCATTCAGAGGTGACCTCCAGCTCTTCACCTCCCATTAACCCATACCCTTCAATGTGGTGGTCAGGTCTTAATTTATAAATCATTATAAAAAGCAATCATCTCTGCTTACCGAGAAAGGAATAAATGCCACAGCACCATTAACTCTAAAAGCCTTTCATATCTATACTATAACATTATTATTATTGTTCATTAGTTTTATTTTTATAACGTGCTTTCACTCCACTACCGAGCGCAGCTCTGTGCGCCTTGGGTATGTGCTGTGGTTTGCTGTGGTGCTCTTATGGTTACTGTATTGAAAGTGTTTTGCATAGGATGTGTGCAGTACCCAGTAGTGCAATTTTCTGTATGTTATATATATTTGTAAGTCCTGGTATTTTTGTTATGTATTTGTCTGAATATTTCTGTTTTTATTATTATTATTATTCGGGAGATAATCAAGCTATCGTTTTTTGAAATATAACGTGTCTTGAATGGCACAGCAATTCAGAGTGGATTATAATAACTGTCATAATTTAATTATTCATAGCCTGATATATTTCAGAATATAGAAATTCCATCTTCGGATATGGCTAGGAATTGATCGAGTTATTGTTGTCATCAAGGTGGTGAGTTGGCAGAATTGTTAGTATGCCAGACGAAATGCTTAGCGGTATTTCATCCATCTTTGCATTCTGAGGACAAATTCTGCCGAGGTCAACTTTGCCTTTCATCCTGTCGGGGGTCAATGGAATAAATACCAGTTGAGTACTGGAGTTGATGTAATCGACTAGACCCCCCCTCCCACAAAATTTCAGGCATTGTGCTTTTAGTAGAAAGAACTATTGTTGTTGTTGTTGTTGCTGTTATGAAGCAAGAATCCATAAAAAAATAATAATCTGAGTCATGTTGTTACAGTAGAAAGATGTGGTAGTGGTGGCGGTGGGTTATTGTGGTAGTGGTGGCGGTGGGTTATTGTAATAGTGGTGGTGGTGGTGGTGATGGTGTAGTATAAGCGGGGGATGGGGGGTGGGGTGGAAGTGGAATGTTATTAGTGAGGTGGTGTAGTAATGGTAGTGTTGTTTTTCGTGGTGGTGAGGTGTTGTGGTGATGGTGTAATAATAATGTTGATGTGTGAGGTGGTGAGGTATACATACATACATATATATACCAGCATGAGTTGGCTGGAATTCACCCTCTTTGTTTTCATTATGTATCAGTGACAATACACACAAACATAGCTTGATACATTTGTATGTTTCAGATATAGTGATGAGAACCAGTCAAAAGTTCAGGTCCAGTAAGACTAGCTGCTAATAGATACCACTTAGAGAGAGATACAGACCATCTAGCTGTCAATAGGTACCATGCAGAGAGAGAGAGAGAGAGAGAGAGGGGCACAGATCACCTGGTTGCCAACAGATACCATGTTAAGACAGGTCAATAGGTTAGATATGGAGGTACATCACATAAATACCTACCAGAATTTGTGAAATATACACTCTGGGTAGGTACACTACATCCAGCCGTAAATATATGCCACTGGGATAATCATAGTGTGGCTGGGTTCTAATATTGCTACCTGTAGTTGTTGATGGGTCCCTAAACAGGGTCAGTATACCATGATACATGGAGACAGGATGACAGAGATGAGTGACACTACCACATCAGTCAACATTAATCAGGAAGCATCAGTCAACATATTAACCAGGAAGCATCACTCAAGAAGTCATCATACCTCAGCTACTTAGACACAACTGTGAGCCAATAAAACAACTAAGCCAACAAGGGAGCCTCTACATGATCAGTCAAATTGTCAGAAACAACAACCAAATTTCCTCAAACCATATACTACCCCCTAGGAAAATAGAAGACATGTATTATGTAGTCCTAAATATACAACAGATGGGGGATGGTTATGGTTAGAATGCATTTAGTTATAAAGCTGAACAACCAGAGCTAACCGGCGGCGGTGGTGGTATGGTAGTGGGGAGGTATATAAGCCAGAATGAGTTAGCTGGAATTCACCCTTTGTTTTCATTGTGTTTCAGTGACAAATATATCTTGTGATATTTTACTGACACTGAGAAACAGCTAAAAGTTTGAGTCCCGGGTAAAGCTAGCTGTCAATAAGTACCATGTAGAGAGAGGTACAGTCCTTTTAGCTGTCAATAGCTACCACATAAAGAGAGGTACAGATCACCTTGCCATCGATAGGCACTATGTAAAGAGAGGTACACACCACCTGGCTGTCAACAGGTAACATGTAGACAGATCCCTAGCTGTTAATAGGTTAGATATGGGAGAACAGCTGGACTAAAAACTGACCAAATAAATATTTCTATCTTCACAACTGAGTTATGAAGATAGAAAATGACTTTCAGTCCCCTAACAAAACAATATCTAGCCCCAGATGTAAGGAGGTCAACCTCAAGGAGGTCAACCTCAAGGAGGTCAACCTCAAGGAGGTTCCCTGACATTCACCATGGAGCGTAGGGGTCACTCATACTCAAAGGAGTTACACTTGGAGTCAATCTGCAACACCCAGTTTTCAATGTTAGCAGTGATAAATCATTAGTGACATCTCTAATTACAGTTGGTAATTAGTGAATGCAAGTTAAATTGTTATCATGGCAACAAAAATCATTAAACCATTCACTTCAAAGGCACAAGCACCACAACTTTTCTGTTTACAATAATATCAAGAAATAAAATGATGTGCTATGTTTTTGATGAATTTTTTTTGTTTGTGTGTTTTTGATGAAATTTTTTTGTATATGTGCTTGCTAACAAATCTAACAGCTCACCACAGGGCTGGATTAAGACCCATTGAGGCCTTAAGCACTTAAATGATTTTGGTGCCACCATATATATGTAATTCAAAATTTAAACAATAATAAGCCATAAAATGATTTTTTTTTTGTTTCTCAAAATGAAACAAAACAGAGTAAGGATGGGAGAAAATGTTTATTTTAGCTTTTTATGCTTCCACTTTATATTTGAAAAGTTTTCTCCTACTTTTTTCTAATTGTAAAGTCTTCAATCAAATCCTCACTACGACACCATGAACACTTTGAAATTATATTTCCGATCATATACACTACCTCGAATATTATTTTAGCAAGTTTAAAGTGATTTCTATTGTGCCGTAAACAATTTATCATTTCTGTGGTGCCCTCACTCCCTTTGACCCCCCTAAGCATGTGCTTATTTTGATTAATGGTTAATCCAGTGCTGGCTCGCCACCTTAATAATGATAATAATGGTTTTAAATTTTGGCTCAAGGCTAGCAATTTCAAGGGAGAGGGTAAATCAATTACATCAAACCCAGTTCTCAACTGGTACTTATTTTATTGACCCCAAAAGGATGAAAGGCAAAGTTGACTTCAGCGGAATTTGAACTCAGAACAGGCGAAACACTGCTAAGCATTTCGTCCAGCGTGCTAATGATTCTGCCAACTCGCCACCTTATTTTTTTCATCTAATAATGATAATTGTTGTTTCTGATTTAGGTACAAGTCCAGTAATTTTAGGGGAGGCAGGGTTTAGTCAAGCACTCCAGCTCTCAGTACTTTAGTGGGACTTTATTTTATTGATCCTGAAGGATAAAAGTCAAAGTTAGCTTAGGCAGGATTTGAACTCAGAATATAAGTAACTGGAAGAAATACCACAAGGCACTCTTTTCGAAGCACTAACAATTCTGCAAACTACAACCCTTCTAATAATAATAATAATAATTTATACATATATTTACATAATGTATATTATATAAACATAAACATCACACCCACTCTCTTTAGTCACTGAGCTTAGTCATGCTCAGTGTGTTTTTATTGTGGTTTGCAGAAAACAAGTGTGAGAAAGAGATGTTCATCTGTGCAAAGGTAATAAAGACTATGTAGTGTGTATCATGATGTATGGTAAAGAATGTGTAAAGAATGCATATATATATATATATATATATATATATGTTTGTCTATGTGTGTGTGTGTATATATGCATGTGTGTATATATATATCATCATCATCATCATCGTTTAACGTCCGCTTTCCATGCTAGCATGGGTTCGACGATTTGACTGAGGACTGGTGAAACCGAATGGCAACACCAGGCTCCAATCTAAATTTGGCAGAGTTTCTACAGCTGGATGCCCTTCCTAACGCCAACCACATATATATATAGATATAGATAGATATATGTGGCAAATGAGAAGTTACACTGTGGAGCTGTTATTTTAACAAGTTGTGTTTATTTATCACCTGATGAGATACATCTGCCCCGCCGGATGCTCCTGAACCAGTTGTTGAGTGTCCCACCCGTGAGGGATCAATGATAGATGTGTCGAAACAATTGTCATGATTAACAATAAATTCTTGTATATTCCATCTCTCGTTTGCCATATACATAACGATCACTGTGAAAGTGACCGTGCTTTACCAGTAAGCTACTAGGTGTAAACCATTTGTTTTATTATAGATATATATTAGAGAGAGAGAGAGAGATGTGTATAGTGATGTGTCTACAGAGAACAATTAATAAGTGGTATTATGTGAGGTGATGAAAATACTGTTGTAGGCCAATGGGAAAAGTAAAAGTTTGGTTAGAATTAAGAAAGTTGGATCCCATAGAAGTATTGTATATACCCAGCCGTGTCCCCTAGCTCCACCTACCTCTGGTTGTAGCCACCTCACTCCATCTCTGGTTGCTGCCCTTCACCTCACCTCTGGTCACGACCCTTCACACCACCTCCGGTTGCAACCCCTCATTCCATCTGCATCTAGGGGTCACACTACTACTACTACTACTACAACAAGCCTCCAGTTCACTTCCCTGACACCACAACCCTACATCCCCATTATAGTTGTGGGGACAGAGTAAATGATCTGAAGAAGACCCCATTCCTATCAGTAAAACGGGGTAGCATAGATTTCGAAAAAAACTATCAGATACCTAAATCAATTTAGACATCCAAAAAGAGAGGGAAGAAAGAGAAAAGAGAGAGGGAGGGAGATAGACTGAGAAGGAACATATCAGTTAGGGACCCCAACAATTCTGGTCTAACTAATCCCTTACAAGTCTTCCCCCTCACCTTGTTCATAGTCTATGTTTTTTATTACACCCCCCTCCTCTTGTCTACAAAGAATTAACTTGACACCCACACACAGATGTATGTAGTTACATTATAATATATACGTACATACATACACACATTTGTCCCAGAAATGTATAAGTTTTTCCCAAATGAAACTGACTTAAATGAGGTTTTACTTACGGGACACACAACATACATATACGCGTGTGTGTGTGTGTGTGTGTGTGTGTGTGTAATGTTCAGTAAGGCAGGGGCTAGGAGAAAAGATTGGGGTTTATTTTACTGTTATCTTAGAGATAGTAGGGAGCTGATAAAGCTCCTTTAGAAACTTGGGACCATAATTGAAATGATGTGTGTGTGTGTAAGAGAGAGAGAGAGAGAGAGAGAGAGAGAGAGAGAGAGAGAGAGAGAGAGAGAGGGAGAGAGAGAGAGTACACCCACACACACCCACAGTTTGGTAACTAGAGCAACAGACCTGCACACACACATACACAGAGACAGACAGTAGTCTTAATATCTAGATCATATCTTTTGCTCTTTAGAGTTGAAATCCTGCTAAACACAGCTTTCCGTGCAATCCTTTGTGGGATTGGCAGAGTAGCTGGAAACAATCTGGATAAATGATTTTATATATGACCTTATACATCTGTATACATATATACATACCTACAAGTGTGTATAGGCATATGTACATTATATACATATATATTTGTAAGGACATACATTTATATATATATATATACACATACATACATATATATACATACAAAGATGAACATGAACATTCTTACATATACACATGTATGCATACATATATACAAGTATACACAGGTTCCATCACCTTTCAACACCCTATACTCCTTTGTACAGTTGTCAACCTCCATATTTATCAAACCTCTACCAATGCAATATTTTCCCTTTTACACACAACATTTGATTCCTCATATCTTGTTTTTTACTCTGTTGTTCATGCACATGGATGTTGCACATGCAATGGTGCATACAAGCTTCATTCCTCTCTAATCTTTGCAACTCCTCTGCATTCAGGGTCCACATTTCAATTATCATGCAACATTACAGATCATACGCAAGCATCATAAAATCTGCTTTTCACTCCAATAAAGAAATCCTTTGTAACCAACAGAGGTAATAATTCCTGAACATTCACCACCTTATTCTTATTTGCAATGCTACACTTTCAGAACACTGCCATCCCCATTGATAGTTAGGTCTCCCAGATAACAGAAGCTATCAACTACTTCTAGAGAGCCATCTAGACATTTGGGAAAATCTATTTCCCATGCACTCAATGTTTGTTCCTGTGCACCTGCAACATACAGCATTCCTTCTTTAATGACTGGCCTGTGATTCCATCAGACCTTGTAGATACACAGCATGGAATTCCTACCTACTTTTTTAAGTAAACATAGCCATTTCCCTGATGGATGTAGGATCCTGTCTACTTTTCTACTGATATCTAAGTCTCTACTAAGTTAACTTTAGGGTTTCTAGATTCAAGGTTTTGATTCCTCATCTGGAATTTCTTCTCTAATTCTACTAAAGCTCCTTAAGACAGCTGATCTTAAACACCTGTGTTATGGCTTGGAAGACTATATTAAATAGAAAAGGGCTGAGAATTGCATTCTTCTGAGCCCCTACCTGCACGCTACATTTTGTTCTATTTTTACTGTGATAGCAAAGTATTGCTCTCACCTTGCTATTAGCATTTCTGTACATGGTTGTGCTGTCTTCATAAACCTTCTAACATCCTTAGTGAACACAAAATTATAGAGAGTAGAACCCTGTCAAAGGCTTTCTCCAAGTTAATGAATGCTAGGCACAGTGGCTTACTGCCAGCTAAGTACTCAGTTATCTCACTAGAAAGAAGGCATCTGAATACAAAACAAAACAATACTTCTGAATACAAAACAAACTGCATTTCATCTTGGCTAATTCTCTTCTCATCAATTGAGCTAATAACTCTTTCTATAACTTAAGTCCAATAATTTGCTACCTCTATAGTTTCCTCTCTCAATTTCTAAAGAAGACAGAGATCTACTGCCATCTAGGAAGTGGCTATACTTGATAAGGAGTAGGAAGGAATTCAATACGGTGTACCTAATGTAAAACATGAATGAGTACACAAGAGATGCAGTGTTATCACAGGCAGGTTGACCAGAGAAGGACTTTGTATATGGGAGCAGATGCAGTGGAGTAGTTTAGCAGTTAGAGCACTCATGAAAGAAATTCTTTCAAATGCCTGGAAAACTCCTGAGAAATAGTTAACAACACTGTTAACTAGATGACAATTAGTAGTGGCAGAGGATGCTCCCTAAACTTAGTAGCTAGAATATGAATGGACAAGTTGGAGAACATTCTGGGAGCTTTTACCTTTATTGTAAACAAGGAATTTCTCTTTCAGAGTAAAGAACAGATTTATAATATGCTCATTTACTTACTAAGTATGATGTTACATGATAGTAAAACATAGGCATTGAATGCAAAGGCTGTGTGAAGGCTGAAATAAAATGAGTCAAGTATGCTTCGCTGGATATGTTAAGTTAATGTTCATGAACAACAGAGCACAAATGAGTTGAAAAAAAAACTGGGCTTAGGAAGAAACAAGTGTAGTGTGCAAGAGAGGAGACTTCATGGTAAGGTGAAATGATGTTTATAGAAGATGACAGTTGAGTTAAGAAATGCCTGGAGGTCCAAGTGGAGGAACTCATGGAAGAAGGAAATATGAGATAGAGGAAAACTGCACGAATAATGAACTGCTCTACCACTGAAACATTGAAGAAATCATTTAAGTAGTTTTCTGGCAGAGCAATATGATGCAGATGATGGTATCACCTGCAGTTAGTGGGAGCATCCTGATTGCATTAATCTTGCAGTGTGTGAGGTCACATTTCAGGATTTTCTAAATGAATTGGTCTCTTTCATTGCAAGAAGACTACTTAAATGATTTCCCAAAACTTAAGTGGTAGGATCATTAATACAGTGCTTCAACACAAACCCATTGTTTGATAGATCACAAGGTATCATTGACATCAGTTCTTTGTAAAGTACCTCATCACTGACAGCCACAACCACGAGTTTGACATTTTGATGAGGTTATAACTAACTTCATTTTATCTCAAACAGATACACTGCATTGCAACAAACCGGAGACTTTGGAGATTTCCTCCATTCAATATTTCTATAAGTCTATACAGTATGACATCCCCTTGAATTGTAGAATTCCTGGCATTTACCATCTTAAAATCTACTCACTTCCAGAAAACCATTTGCAACCTTTTTTTTATTGCTTTCAAAACAAACAAAAAAAAGATAGAGAAAAAAAAAAAAAACTATTTCCAAAGGATCCAACATAGGATTTTCACTCATTTATGCATAAAGCCTTCCTGTATTTGGTTTTACCATGTAATTTTACCATCCGCACACCCCTCAAATTTTAAGGTTAGTTATTTCAGAGGCAAAAGCTATGTTAAGAGTCAAAACTATTTTTATCTGAAAATCCAGGTTCTATTAATATTATTTTGAAAAAATGTTTTTGAAAAAGTATTATTCCACATTGATAGATATAAATATAGACAGGAAGTAGCACTAATCACAGCAATCTGTAGAAATTGGGATCTTTATATCAGGCAATAATTGAAAACATATTCCTCTAATTAAGACAACAGAACCCTCTAGAACATCCCATTACAATCTACGCCATTTAACATCCCCATCAACACCAACAACAACACTTAAGATTGCATCAACATTACTAACACCACCACCACCACCATCAACATTAACACTACATCAACATCACCTCTACCACTTTAACACCATTACTACTAGCATCAACACCTTCAATAGTAACACAAGTGTCCACCCTAAACAAATCAACAGAAAGAATCAGTGAGGTTTGGATCTAAGTCAACAAAGACAATTTACTAAAAAATAGTAGTCAAATCCCTCTCTAACAGATAGGATGGTCATAGCTGGAACGTCTCTGATCATAGCTCTACTGCAGTGTTTCTCAAACAAGAACCATATGACCTTTAGGGGTCCATATAAGATTTTGTCAAAATTTATGTGCAATAAATTGGTTATACTTCTACAACAGACAAAATATTTTAATTTTTTAAAAACAATTCTTAATAATATTTTAATTCTGAAAATAGGGGATTTTTTTTAAACACCGAATGGCTATGAGGGTCCACCTGAGTAAAAGTAGAATCAAAGGGGTCCATAGGTAAAAAAAAATGGTTGAGAAACATTGGGTAAGTGCTACTCTGGAAAAATGGTTTAACTACTGGGACAACATGCAACTGAATGCACATTATTGCACAACCAAATGTAGCTGTGTGCACTTTCAATGCACAAACAACTGCAGGTGTAAGTACATTCATTGCACATACAAATACACCTGTGTGCATTCACTGCACCTATGTGCACATTCGCTACACAATCAAATGCAGCAGTGTGCACATTCACTGCACAACCAAATGCAGTTGTGTGCTCGTTCACTGCACAACCAAATGCAGCTGTGTGTACCTTTGCTGCACAACCATATGTGACTGTGTGTGCATTCACTGCACAACAGTGCAATTGTATGCATCTGTTGCATAACCAAATACAGTTGTGTGTTCATTCACTGCACAACCAAATACAGTTGTGTACCTTTGCTGCACAACCAAGTGCAGCTGTGTATGCATTTACTGCACAACAGTGAAATTGTGTGCATTCATTGCATGACCAAATGCAGCTATGTGTGTGTTCACTGCACAACCAAATGCAGCTATGTGTGCTTTTGATGCACAACTAAGTGCAACTGTGTATGCATTCACTGCATAACAGGTGCATGTTTTCAGTGAACAACCAAGTGCAGCTATGTTGGTTTCGTTATACCACTGAACTTACTCTATGTATTTAGAAGTATGCTGATTGTTGTTATTATTAAAGTGGCGAGTTGGCAGAATCGTTCTGAGTTCAAATTCCGCTGAGGTCGACTTTGCCTTTGATCCTTTTGGGAGTCCATAAAATAAATACCAGTTGAACACTGGGGGTCGATGTAATTGGCTCATCCCCTCCCTTAAAATTGCTGCCCTTGTAACAAAATTTGAAACCATTATTATTATTTTCATTAGATTATTGGATTGGTAGAATCATTAGAATATAAACAAAATACCTTGTGGTATTTAGTTACATCCCTTTATGTTCTGAGTTCAAGTCCTGTGGAAGCCAGCTTTGTCATTGATTAACCGAGGTTGATCAAAGAAAGAACCAATTAAGTATTGGTCTGAAATCCCTCCCACAAATGTGCAGCTTCTTTCATTATTTTCATCATCCTGTTGTTTTACTGACTGTGGTCATGCTGGGGCACCACCTTTCAAGTAGGCTTTGCCTTTCAACCCTCTGGAATTAAAAATTAAGTACCAGTTATTGGACAATTCAGTTGATCTCACTTCTCCCTATTAAATTGCACATAATATTTTCTACTACAGGCCCAAAGCCAGCAATTTTAGAGGGAGGATTAAGTTGATTACATCGACCCCAGTGTTCAAAAGATACTTATTTGATCAACCCTCTCCTCCCCCAACAAAAAAATAAGGGGATGAAAGGCAAAGTCAACCATAGTAATATCTGAACCCAGAAGATAATGAGGTAGAAGTAATGATGCTAAGCATTTGATCCGGCATGCAAACAATTTGGTCAGCTTGTCACCTTAGAATAATAATTCTTTCAGACTACAAAGCCTGGAAGTGAGGAGGAGGAGGGAAAAGAGTTTATTTGAT
>NC_069000.1:7825858-7828430 GCF_001194135.2 Octopus bimaculoides
TTTTTTCTTTTATTTCAGAAAATTACAATAAAAATTTCGGAGAAAAACAATACAATTTATAAAAGTAAATAATACGCAAATGGCAAAAAAGGGGACAAAGAAAAAGCAATAAATAAATAATTAGACATATACACTCCTTGAATTCTATATCGCTGCAGAAGCAACTGGTTTTCCTCGTAGAAAATATTTAAAGACAATAAAACACGGCATTACCGCCTATGATGGCATAGCTGGGATGCTACAGCAGCCAAGAACCTTTCCGAGCATCAGTTGATGCTGACTTTCAGCCGTGGTACTCCTTAGTATTAATATGTGTTGCGCTCGTGTCGTAACGTGGACCATATTCTCCAAGACAGGACTGCATGGAAGAACAAAATTCTAGTTTTGGAACTATGTTGTGGCAAGATTTTCCATGAACACAACACTTTTAATACGGAGAATGCTTGTACTTTGAAGGAATATAAAGTTACTTCAAATACTCTCTATTCTTGTACTTGGTAATATAAGAGTAATTCATCTAATACTCCTACTTTCATTTCCTGTACTCATTAACATAGCAATCTAATTACTGGAAAATAATTATAATTTCATTTTGATATTCTCTATCAAAATATTCTTTGTTTTGGAGTATTTTATAGGTTTAGTCTCAATACTCGGAGTATAATAATTGTTTTCCAATATACCGTTCTTTTACCTTGTTCCAGAGTATAGCAGGAATACTCCACGAATAAATTACACTTTAAACCTTTGCTGTTAAGAGTATAAAATAAATGCCTTAGTCTTTTAGAATTCCACTTATATTTAGGATACATTATAAGAAGATAAATTGAACCCAGATGAAAGTCGAAGTTGAATCTTAGCAATATTTGGACTCCGAATATAAATGGCATTCGAAGAAGTCTCTGTGTAGTTGCTCGACCTGCTAGTAGATGTAACCAAAATTTTGATATCACCTTTAAAATGAACACATTGAATAATGTAGTCCAAAATTATAGTCTTTAATCGGAGGGCTACAGGATCAGGACTGACCTGAGTTATAGAACAACCACAAGGCATTTTGTCGTCACTCCACCGAACACGTTATTCTGTTTTGCGTGAAGTTATATTATAGTCACTTTCTCTTTCCCATTCCACATCTGCCACAGTAACTTTATATAAGGGACCCCAGCTACGGGAGATTTTACTCCGATAAAGGCACACATGGAACAGGAAAATGAAGGTGATCTCTTCAGAACAGATATATTCTACAATAATAGTTTGCTTTCTATCTAATGCCCGATAAATACTCTTTATTACATTATCTTGTTTAATAAACGAGAGTACATAAAAATTCTCTGTTTACTCCTCAGACACATCAGAACGGTCAGATGTGAAAACACTGAGTATAGTCACATGGTGGAGGCGTGGTTTAGTTGGGGGAGGGAGGTCATGGTAGTAGTGGGGGAAAAGATTATAGAGAGAGTTGTATGCAGGAGGAAGGGGGTACATGTGGAAGAGATACTACAGGGACAGAAAGGGAGGCAGGGGAGTATGAAGAGAAAGAAAAGAGGGAGAGATATATGGAACAATGAGGAAGTAAAGGGGAGAAAAGACCAGCATTGTGAGAGAGGTGAAATAGAAACGATTAGAAAGTATGAAAAACTGATGAGGGGGAGTAGTAAGAGAAGAAGAGAAACACAAATCAGAGAAGTAAAATGATAAAAGAAAGAGGGAGAGCGAGAAAGAAAAGAAAACAAAGAGAGAGAGAGAGAGAGAGAGAGAGATCAAATAGAAGGGAAAGAAGTAAAGATAAAATGAAATAATGAGTGATGGAGAGTAAGAAAATAGAATGAGAGATAGAGAGAGAAGAGGAGAAAGGGAAACAAGAAATGTAGCGATTAGAGAGAGAGTGTGAAAGGTGGGGGGGGCTCAGGTATAAAGGAAAATGGAATCTACCAACAGGTAGAAGGAAAAAGACTATTTGAACCTCCCGCTGTACATCAATGTATGCTTGCCATTGTGTGCATGCATGCAATGACATACATACATACATACATATATATATATTCATACATACATAGGTAGGTAGGTGGGAGTTACAACTGGTGCAGCAGATAGTAAGAAAGAACGAAACTAAAGTTGATGTTATTTTGGTAGAAAAATGAAGAAGAGTAGTTATAAAAAGGTATAGGAGTGGTATGAGTGGTTTAAGGTAATGAGAGCGATGTGCAAGATGATGTGGTAGTTTAGTGGTTGTGTTTTTGTTGTGGTACGGCATGGTGGGGGACAATGTGGTAGGGTGTGGTGTAGCGCAGAGGTGCGATGTAGTTGTGGTGTGTAGTGAAGTATGGTGTAATATGTTGCGATGAGGGCTAGTGCGATGTGGTGTGACATGATTTGATGTTATGTTTGTGGAGGGAGGCGGTTGTACGATGGTGGTGAGGTGTCCATTGCACCGCCGTTGTCGTTGTTGTGTAACCCCTGGTCAGCCCATATCCAGCTGTCTTTTATCAGGCAAGATGTCAGTCAAACAATTACCTGATTGATAAACACACTTTTTCTGCCTCCCATTATTATATATATATATATATAT
>NC_069000.1:7828575-7835831 GCF_001194135.2 Octopus bimaculoides
ATATATATATATATATATATATATATATATACAGTCTCAGTTATATGTTCATTATCTGAGTTATTACATACACATTACCTCAGTTATATACATCGTATCATCATCATCATTTAACGTCCATGTTCCATGCTGACATGGGTTGGACGGTTTGACGGGAGCTGAGGGGTCCGAGGAGTGTATCATGGTTCAGTGCCTGCTTTGGCATAGTTTCTACATCTGGACGCCCTTTCTTACGCCAACCACTTTACAAAGTGTACTGGATGCGGCTTGCAAGACTACAAACCCCCGAGGAGATGGGTGTCAGTTTTATACTTGGAGACAAGAGGTTAATGTATGAGAGAAGGGTGTAAAAAGTCTGCATGACACTACTTCAACTGGCAAGTCAAGAGAAGGGTGTAAAAAGTCTGCATGACACTACCTCAACTGGCAAGTCAGCTTATTAGATGAATAGCAATGATATACTAAAATTACAATAATCTAGAACAGTTATAACTACCTCCCCTAAAAAAAAGTCTGAAAACTTCTGGAATGTACTTCATATATATTTCTCGAATGCCTTGGAGTTTCTGTTACTATGTAACCTAATTAGCAGTGGAGGAGGATGTTTTGAAAATATTGTTCTTAGAATACAAATCAGTTGGAGAAAGTTCAGAGAAGTATTATCTCTGTTGGCAACGCAAGGCCTCTCTTTGGGAGTGAAAGGCAGAACTGTATGATGCCTGGGTGTGAACAACAATGCCAAATGGGAGTGAAATATGATCCACAAATGCAAATGACATGCAAAAACTTAAAAGAAACGAAGCTAACATGCTTCGCTGGATGTGCAATATCAACATGTATTAATGAAACAATGCAAATATGTTGAGAGCAAAATTGTGTATAAGAGACATCAGTTCTAGTATGCAAGTGAGGCAACTACTCTGGTCATGTGATGCATGTGAACGAGGACAGCTGCATAAAGTAGTGCTGATTTACTAAATCTGGTTGGAACTCATGGAAGATGATCCAGAAAGATGTAGGACAAAATAGTGAAGTGTGCTTGCCACAATAATATTGATACTAAATGCCCTTCACCTTGAACATCCTTTCGTGTTTGCCATTGATCCCCCTTTAATCACAACCCACTATATCCACCCTATGTGCCTCTGATCTCCATCTTTGTCACTGTACCTCTTCACTTCCCACCATACTACATCTCATCTTTATTTTTCGTTTATCAGTTTTATTATACTGTTGCCTTTCATCCCACTTTCATGTATTATCTCTTATTACCTCCTCCTTCTTTATCCACTCCTATTTTCCTTATATTCCTCCAAATTGATATTCACCATTGTCCATGCTTCCATCCATGTTTATTCAATTTTTACTTCTCTCCTCATCTCTATCGTCTATCATTCTCCTTTCATATTCTTGCAAAACTACCTTCTCACCCAGTCATCTTTGACTCTCTATCTCTACTCTCTTTATCAACTTTCTTGTACCTTCAGAGTACACCCTGTGAAGGCACAAGGCTCAGTGGTTAGAGCATCAAGCTCACAATCATGAGGTAGTGAGTTCAATTCTTGGACCAGGCTGTGTGTTGTGTTCTTGAGCAAGATACTTTATCTCACGTTGCTCCTGTTCACTCAGCTTTAGAAATGAGTTGTGATGTCACAGGTGCCAAGCTGTATCGGCCTTTGCCTTTCCTTTGGATAACATCAGTGGCATGAAGAGAGGAGGCTGGTATGCATGAGTGATTGCTGGTCTTCTATAAACAACCTTGCCTGGATTTGTGCTTCAGAGAGGAACTTTCTAGATGCAATCACATGGTCATTCATGACCGAAGGGGGTCCTTGAGGGTACAGCCTGATATCTCAGTACCCCATGATAGAAAATAAAACTAGGTGATTGATTAAGTCTACCACCCATGTAGACAGGGTTTGAACTCTGAATCCAAGGAGTGGACCAAATACCACAAGGCACTTTGTATGACACTCTAATATATCCACCATTCCATAATCCTAGGTTTGTACTATATTTATTGACCCCTGGCATGTGGCCTAGTGGGTAGGGTGTTGTACTCACGATCACAAGATCGTAGTTTCAATTTCCAGGCCAGTGATATGTTGTGTTCTTGAGCAAAACCCTTTATTCCATGGTTGCCCCAGTCTACTCAGCTGTAAATGGGTTACCTTACTGCCTGGCATTCTATTCAAAAGGAATCTTGGCCCGCCCACCTAACCAGCAGGTGGGTTTCATTCGATAGCTACAGCAATGCAAAGAAGTGCATTGTGACCAGCAGTGTATAACAACATCTGATAGTCTGGTCAATACAGGAAAAATAGTGTAGGACACACATCCATGGTATACCCAGCCAGTTACACACTCATAGAGAAGGGTCTGTACCTGTAAGGGTCACAGTGTCACACACTGCATCATCCAGAATCTACCTGAGATTTTATTTTAAATATACAACCGTCTGTGATACACTCAGCCACTTATGATTCAATTAGGAGGCAGTTCAAGTTGATTTAACAACCAGAACAGTCACCACGGAAACTGACTGAAGATCCATTTACATTTTAATGGTAGGTTGGTGGTGCTGGCAGTGGTGGTCGCCGTCGTCAACGTTAATTGTAGTTGAGTGGTTGAGAGTTGAGTTGGGAGTTGAGATGTGGTGCTTCAATTATTGCCTATTTAGATGATGATGATGATGGCTGTTACAGTGGTGGTGGTGGTGGTGGTGGGAAAGATGACAACAACGACGACAATGATGATGACAGCTGTTAGGACAATGATGATGATTGCTATTACAATGAAAATAGCTGGAGACACACACACACACATGCACACATACACAGGATGTAATAAACACTTGAAGAAGCAGAACATTCTGCCAAACTGTTACCATGACAACGATGGCAACCAGAAGTTGGGAGGGACAAACTCTTGGTGACATCACATCATTTTGTACTTAGTACACCATTGTTGTTGTTGTTGTTGTTGTTGTTGTTATTGGTGGTGGTGTGCTCAGAGAAGCAGGTTCTAGACTTCACTATTTAGTTCTACATTTTGTGGTAGAGGTGGCAATGGTGGTGGTGTTGGTGGTGGTGGTAGCAATAGTGATGATGGATGTTGATGACAATGATGATGACAATAATGATGATGATGAGGATGATGATGATAGTGGTGGTGATGATGATGATGATGATGATGATGATGATGATGATGATGATGATGATGATGATGAAGAGGTGGAGGAGAAAGAAGAGGAGGAGGAGAAAGAAGAAGAAGAAAAGGATGAAAAGGAGGAGGTTGACGGGGATGATGCTAATGATGATGATGATGTGATGGGGAAGTTCAAGAAGAAGAAGAAACTCACCATGTTTTTGAGTTACCATGGCAATGCTAATTATAAACAGAGTTCATTAGGTGTGGAATGGGTTGCCACGATAATATAGAATTTCCTCTCATCAAACGAACTGAGGTGTTTTAAAGTACAATTTAAAGTACGGTTTAAAGTATGGTTTACTGATTTCTGACATGAATATCCCTTGATATCCCTAATTACTTAAACGGTTCAAATTTTGGTTGCAGCAGTGTGACGTTAGCAACGCTTTGGTATCAGGACGTCTTCTTAAACTAAGGGAAATTTAACTCTGTTTGCATCACTTTAAAGCCATGTTGCTCAAGATGAATGCCACAACGGCACAGACTGAGGGAGGGATGGTATTATTAAGCCTTGCCCTTCTTCTATTTCAGTGTGGTTTTTTTTCCTTCATCGTTGCCTCCATCTATCTCGTTAAGAGATGATGCGGTGTTGTTGTGACTACACTCGCTACACCCTGTCACCACCACCACCACCACCACCACCACCACCACAGCTGCCGCCACTGCACTGCCAGCATGTGGAAGATGGAGTTAAATGATGGAAAGAAGGGGTGTGGTGGGATGGGGTAGGGTAGATTAGAAAACAGCTGAACCTTAAGTGTGCCAGGAAGGGTGTAGTGCTGGGTGGAGGGAGAGAGAGAGAGAGAGAGAGGAAAAGAGAGAGACACACAGATGGCTATCACATTTGATTATGATAACATATAGCATAGTATCACAGTGTGTATGGATGTGTGTATATATATATATATATATGTGAGTGTATGTGTGTGTGTTGTGATTATTATCACTGGACCCATGAAAAGGATGAGTTCTCCATAGGGCTTTTTTGCTACTAATAAACACACACACACACACACACACACACAGTAGAGTACCTGTGCCATCAATAACGACAACAAATATGTTTATCTTACTTAAATATATATAAAAGAAAGATAATAAAATGGAGTAAAAATATAGAAAACCACGTTTATTTTTAAATACAGATATTTACATGTTTGCTGTTGCATTACAAATTCTTGTATTTCTCCTAGCTTCTGTTATTAAAAGGTCTACTTGTATTCCATTCTCTTTCAGGTTCTTGAATTCTTCAAGATGCCTTTCTCTTAGATCTCTCTTTAAACTTGCATCCTCCACTGTTCCATTTTGGTATCTCTGTGATGCCTGTTCTCTCAGATCTCCCCTCTTTTAATTTCTGTCTTCCACAGCTCCATTTTGGTATCTCTTTCAGCCTCATTCATTCTTCACTGTGTTCACTTACAGCATCAACTCATTCCTGTGAAGCACAGCAATATCTTTATATTTATTTCTCCTCTTAGCTCTAATTGCTCTTCAGATAATCTTGATTATTGCTTTCTTTGTTCTCCTCTTGCTAATCTTCATTCCTTTAGGAGAGGTGTCTCCAACAGGGGGAATTAGAAGAGCACCCTCAGCACACACACACACACACTCTTTCCCTCTCTCTCTCTCTCTCACTCACACACACAGACACACACACACCTTTTCCTCTCAGGTTTAGGGCTACCGCCATTAATATTGGAATGGTGAAAAGTAAGTCAAGAGAGTTTGAGTTGATGTTTGTTGTATTCAAGTGGCAAGATGGAGGGGAGCCTCACAAGCTAGAGGCAAAGGTACAAATTCTTTTAGGTAGGTAATAGCAGTAGGGTTGGTGAAGTTGGCATACAGTTTAGTTGAGAAAGGAGCAGATAAAGTAATTGAAGTGGTCAGAGTATGTTATAGAGTAATTAAACTTAGTTTAGTCCCAGACAATAATGACAATTGTCTCTGCATGTACACTACAAACATAGCTGACTGACAAACATATTAGAACCATGGCAGGTTTTACATCCCAACTAGACCAAATGTGATGTTATAATGGAATGATTTGGTAGAAAGAGCCATAACAGCTAAGAGACAGACTTGGAAAGACTGGAAGAAAAGGAGCAACAAGAATAACATCAAGTAACTAGAAAAAACTAGGCATCAAGTTTAGTTAGAAAGGGGAAAAGCAGAAAGTAAGGGGTTCACACATGATCTGTAATGTGAGGATCAGAAGTGTGAGGTATTCTGGATTACAAGATTGGGACACAGAAACACAAGATGCCATTGAGGAGGAGTGTATTGAGAATGACAGCAGCACACTTGCTCTTATTGCTAGGGAAAAGAAAGAAGCATAGAATTGCTATTACAAGAAATTACATGAGAGGAAAAAATCTGGCTCTAACTTGATTTGTTTGGTAGAGGTAGGCCCTGTTTCTCCCAGGGGGACCAGCCATTAACAGCAGAACAATAGAAAGAGAAGTGCTTGGATTTGAAGATAAGGAAAGCAGCTAGACCATTGAGTGTAGTTACTGAGAGATTAAAAAATGTCTGGTGAGGAAAGTCACATGCTAGTCTTGTGGCATAGTTAATCAGGGAGTAGGGGAAAATGTCATGCCCAGTGACTGGTGTCGCAATATCACTGTAAAGTGCTACAAGAGCAAAGGGGATGCAGTGGAGAGAGGAACCTACAGGAGCATCAAATTCATGGATCAGATTTTTCTAATATCCTGCTTTTTCCTCTCGATTCATAACCACAAAGACTCGTGTGTGTGTGTGTAACAACAGCAGTACTGCCTCATAAATGTTAGCTGTACTTCAATGTTATGTAGAGTTTATAAATAATCAGGGTTGAATTATTTCCTGGTTCTAAAGAGAAATTTTAAATAGTGCCAGTCCAATGCTCTGATGGTTCTGCCAAGCCATCAACCGTAAAATCATTGACATGACATAACCAGAAAACAGTGGAAACCATTTTGAATTAAGAAAAAAATAGAAAAGAACAAGTCTAGCCCTTGACAGATGATTAAGGTCCAGTTTAATGAGAGCAATAACCACACCCAATAACCTTTCATATTAGTCGGTCGGTCGGCAGAGTTGTTATCAGAAAATCCAGTTTGGCTAATAACAAATACCAGAGATGTTTTCATTATTCAGGATAATTGTTGCAAAATTTCAGAAGCATTATCTTGGAAAAACTGGGGGAAAGCTTTTGGAAATTGTTTGTAAATGTGTCATTTTTTTTAATGACACATTGAAAGATGAACTAATCACCATTTTCTACACACACACGTGTGTGTGTGTGTGTGCGCGCGTGTCCATACATACATACATACAAACACACATATATAGATGCACACATACACGTGTGTGTATGAATATATATATGTGTGTATGTATATATACATATATATATATATAAGCGGATGTTAAACGACGACGACGACGACGATATATATATATATATATATATATATATATAGCATGGGTTGGACGATTTGACTGAGGACTGGTGAACCAGATGGCTACACCAGGCTCTAATCTGATTGTGTTACACACACACATATATATTTACACATATATATATATATATATATACTCATGTCCATTATCCGCAAATCTTTCATCACACACCTGTGATCTCTTCAGTAACACTTTCCAGCTTCATGTGTGCTCTTGCTCCACTTGGAGAACAGAATAAGTGGACCAAGAGCACTCATGAAGATGAAAAGTGTCGCTGAAGAGGCCACAGGTGTGTAACGAAAGATTTCTGAACAATGGACATGAGTTAGAATAAGAATAGTAATAAATGAGTGAAGAACAAATATATAGTGTGCGTGTATTTATTTGGCAAAACAAAAATATGGCCATCCCATGTGGAGTGGTTGGCGTTAGGAAGGGCATCCAGCTGTAGAAACTCTGCCAAATCAGATTGGAGCCTGGTGTAGCCATCTGGTACACCAGTCCTCAGTCAAATTGTCCAACCCATGCTAGCATGGAAAGCAGACGTTAAACAATGATGATGATGATACACACACACACACACATATATATATATATATATATAT
>NC_069000.1:7836307-7841248 GCF_001194135.2 Octopus bimaculoides
GTACGTTCTGTCTTATCTTCGAAACGTCTAGTTAGAATAGAGACAGCTGATGAAGGGATATTCCAAGTGGCTTTCCGTTTTCCTATGTGTTCGTTCCGTTGTCTGTAGTTCATTATTCTAACGTCCTGTACCCTGATATGCATATATATATATACATGTAGATGTAAGTATGTACATATATGTGTGTATACATGTATATATATTCTTTGTATTATATATATATATACATATATATATATATATATATATTTATATATATGGATTTTTTATTGGTTTCAATCTGTGGAAGGAAGGGCTTGTTGCAGGTGGGGCAGGGGTATACTCAAAGGTTTGCTCAACTAGGTCAACCCCAGGATTACTTTGAAACCCTATTTATCAAACCACTAAGTTCTGAGATATAAACAGATACACACACACACACACGCACAAACACACAACACACATACACATGTACACACATACACATGTACACACATATATGTGCTGTGGTCTTTCTTACCATTTCCATCTACCAAATTCAGTCCCAAGGCATTGATCAGCCTGTGAATGCTCAAGGTGCCATATTGTGGGACTGCATCCAAAATCACATGGTTGCATCTTCACTGAATAGCAGTACCACAAATTTTTAATGATGTAATATTTGCATATCTTATTCCCAAAACAGCTGTCATATCCTGTAAGTCAAGTGACTACATTCCAAATATAGCTGTCACATCCTTCTCTTTATGGACTTCCATTTTGTGGAAACTGCTTGGCAGTGATGTGGTCAGGGAGTACAGAGTCCAACGTGTGAGAACTCATGCTGTGGTGGTCATGGTGTGTGCAGTTGGAGAAGATGGAGTTGATGTTGTGTTGGTCATCAGTGTGTCTGTGGATGTGTGTGTGTGTGTAAGAAAGAGAGAGAGAGAGAGATACAATTTAGAATTCAATGAAGATGGAAGTTATGTCGTTTAAAGAGAAGCTAATTTCATTGATCTCATCTAATCCCTGACACTGATCCATGACTAGATAATTAAGGACTAGATGATTAATGTGGTGATAATGAAGAATGTGTCTGTTGTTAATGAGAGGCAAACATTGTTTTACAATGTTTGAATCAACCAAAACAAGAGACAGCTCAAAATAATTTTGTTTTAACTGTGTTGACACATTCAAGTCCAGATGATTTCAATCATGTAAAATTAATGTAGCAAGGAATAGTTTGACCTTTGTCAGACAGGAGTGACAACTTTAGACATGTCTTTGTATTGTTAGAGCTCCTTAGGTAACAGAAAGTGAAGAGAAGGATGGTGTAGTGTTTAGTAGAAGGGATGACAAGTCTATGCATGTTTTGGTCTTATTAAGCCTCGTTAAATAAGAAGCAATGTAGTGAGAAAGTAGTGACAAATCTGGATATATGACTGTGTGACCTCTTTTTTTTTTTTTTTGGCAGGGGCACTTCAACCCTACCTCAGTCCTTTGAAGGGTCATACTTTAATCAAATCAGCCATTGTTTTCTCTTTGCTTGGTTAACCCTTTCGCATTCAGATTACTCTGGCAAATGTAATGTTTATTTATTCATATTGTCTTGAATTAATCATGCATTATCTCATAACTTTGAAATTTTGATGATGTAATTGTATATTATTAGAATGACATTGTAGGGTAGGTGTGAAAGGCCAGATCTGGATGGTTGCCAATGTTTCTCATCAATCTGCTTAACATGTTCTCTTTGAATCTCATTCTTTTCCTTTTCTTCATTTCCAGTCTTCCTCAACTGTTCTTTATTCACTGCCTTCATTAGCTTTCAACACCACCACCACAACCCTCATCAAAATCATCACAATTATTATTATTATTATTATTATTATTATAAACATGTAGATTTATTCATAGTGTGTGCAGTAAACTCCTCTGAGGAAGATACAACAGGGATGGTAATTTTACATAAAAGTCAGTGAAAGCCAAAGGTCAGATTGTGTATGATTGAGGTCAAAGGCAGGGCAATGATTAATTCCATAAAGGTTCAGATAAAAACCTTTCCCTACCAACCTGTTCCCCCTGTCACACCTTAAATATCAAATATTTAAATGTCGCTTCTTAAATAAACAACTCTCTAGTATAGATTTCAACATTTCTAAAACTAATTTTCTGATAAATGAAAATATGTGTATATATATATATATATATATATATATATATATAGGAAAGGAAAAAAAAGATAATAAGGTTGAATGCTAAACTGAAAGCATATTTTAGTATAAATGGGCTTTCAGTTTAGCATTCTGCCTTATTATTATTATTTTTTCCTTTCCTATCATTTCTCCACGTGCGGTTAACACAACCACACCATTTACTGACCTATATATATATATATTTATTTATTTATTTATTTATAGGTGTGGCTGTGTGGAGATATGACATAATTTTCAGTTGCATCTTCAAGCACCAAGGGTTTAACTGTCTCATTTGGTTATTAGGTATTTCATAACCATCTGTTCTTGGATTGCAAATGCATAGCCTTCAAAGTGTGATATGATATAGATGTCACGAATCTAAGAGAGGTTGTACTTGATGTCAATATTACTGTAGCCTTCAAGTGTTTGGTATGCTGAGTGTTTTATATCCATGTCTTCTTACTGTATGTATATGTCTGAGAGCGCACACGTCTACATGCGCACACACACACTTATACATATGCCAATGGGCACTCCTGTATCACTCTCTTGCCATTCAAACAATAATTTCTTCTCACACGCCCAGTTAGACTGAGGCTGAGCATTTGGCCTAATCCACACGTGTTTGTTCTTGATTCTCTCTTCTCTTTTCCTCTTATCCATTTCTTCTCAGTCTCTCCCAGACCTTCCTTCAGTATCTGCTGAAGAGCTATGTCTGAAATATTATACTTTTACAATCTCATGTTTTTCCTTCTTTGAGTGTCAATCTAATTATATTCACTGGGAATACGCCTTGGACTTTCGTTTTTTGTAAGTTGTATCTGTTTTGCTATATACATATATATGAGAAGGTGCATGCACTAGCGTAGATAGTGTGTGTGCCACCTGGAGTAGCCCTTCCGTTTGCCACCCCTGGGCCCCACAGATAAACACATATTGCCTACAGCAGATCCATTAAAAAAAATATATTTGTAATTTTTATTTTTAATATGATTTTTAACACTCTCTGAGTGGTTGGCGTTAGGAAGGGCATCCAGCTGTAGAAACTCTGCCAAATCAGACTGGAGCCTGGTGTTGCCATCCGGTTTCACCAGTCCTCAGTCAAATCGTCCAACCCATGCTAGCATGGAAAGCGGACGTTAAACGATGATGATGATGATGATGATGATAAGTGTTGTAAAGAATGACTGGTAGAGTGGAAATGGCATATTATTTACTATATATATATATATATATATATATATATATATATATATATATATATATATATGCGTGTGTGTGAGTGTGAACAATTAGAAAAAAACAAAAAACAAACAAACAATTCTTTATAAATATAAATTTTATATATATAAACATATATTTATAAAGAATTGTTTGTTTCTTTTTTTCTTTGTGTGTATAGTAAAATTCAGTCATGCATGTATATATGATTGAATCAAGTGTGGTTTTTATAGGATTCCTTCTCTAATTTCAGTGGAAAATAGACAAAAATATGATGAGAACCACCACATCAAACAAACCACTTTAGACAGCTAGCCTTGAAATATGGAGAGAGTGAGAGAGAGAGAGACTATGACAACATAGTCTTTAAAGTTTAAACATATACATTTGGTGGGGAACTACACAAAGGAGGAGAATAATTGCGGCTCATTACAATTCAAGAAGCGTGTATTAGTGCAATGTCTCACAATGTTTATAAAACGTTGCCGTAATAATGTTACTGTACACACAGATCTACTTTGCACTGCTGGATGTTTCCTTCGTCGTGGCTGGGAAATCCTAAAAGCTTCATGGCAGAGATTTGAATGCAATAAGGGAGGTAACTCCATTTACAGCTTCACTTTGGAAATATTCGTTCTCGTGGCTGAGTGATAATATCATCTTGGTTTTTAAAATTATCCATCGACCCCAGTGCGTAACTGGTACTTAATTTATCGACCCCGAAAGGATGAAAGGCAAAGTCCCACTGTATGATATCTTCTATAGTTCTAGGTTGACCAAAGCCTTGTGATTGAATTTGGTAGACAGAAACTGAGGGAAGCCTGTTATATATATATCTGTGTGTGTGTGTGTTTGCCCCCTACCACCGCTTGACAACCAGTGTTTGTTTGCTTTTTTCTGTAACTTCACAGTTCAGTAAAAGTGACTGATAAAATATCAACAACTGTTGTTTGCAGAGTTCTTGTTGAGATCCAATGATGTCAGTCCAAGCTGAAGATTGATTAAACACAACTACGCAAGAATAAAGTCTTCAAATTTATTTACAAAATAACAAATGAAATTAAAAAATTGTAGAAAAAAAGTTTAAGACAGAAAAAAAAGTAAAATCAACAGAGTCAGTGTTCTTGGATTTCTTCTAATAATGGTACTGTCCCTCCACGAGAGGGGGCGAGAGAGATAGAGAGAGGATATATATATATTATGTAATTAGTTTAAAGTGTAAGAACTCTCTCGGTGTTGGTTCTTAAAAGAGAAACTGTTTGTGAGTCTATATAGAGACAGGTGTGCATGCATGTGTTATGAATATTTGTGTGCATATATATAAGCATATATACATATGTATGAATGTGTGTGTGTGTGTGTGTGTGTGTGTGAGAGAGAGAGAGTGTGTGTGTGTGTGTGTGTGCACACACGTGTATGTTATGTAATTACTGTAAAGTGAAGATATCTGTCAGTTCGTGTCAACTGAGACATTAGTGAAACTGATTGAAAGACTCCATTAGTTACTGATTTGACAACTACTTTGTCCATCTTGTTGGGTAGCTATAGGAAGATTAGTGTGTAT
>NC_069000.1:7841353-7866353 GCF_001194135.2 Octopus bimaculoides
ATATATATTCACACGATAGATTTTGCATGTTTTACACACACACAGAAAGACTTTAATGTACATATACCATTAGGTTACTGTCTGCAGTGTATTACATATAAACTTAATTTAAAGCATATTCATTTTTTTCATTTTATTATCAATAAAAATTATCTAGCAGTAAATATATGACAGATTATATTATATATACATAAACACACACACACACACACATGTACACAAAAGTATATATATTAATATATATATACACCAAAATATGGAGACACACACACATATATAGTTTTACAGAGATACATATATATGCACACTTACACACATGGACGTATACGTATATATATACACTACTGGGTTTTCTTGGTTTTGCTTATGATTAATTTTCTGTTCATACAATCATTATTAAAACACGTAACTGCCCCTTCATGCAAATATACATACATACACGCACACACATCATTATCATTTGCCTTCCATGCTGACATGGGTTGGACCATATATATATATATATATATATATGCACACACACACATAAAGAGGACCCGTTGTGAAAAACAAGACCTACTAATTTTGAGGGATTATTTTTATATCTTAGAGCAGCTAAGTTTATGCAGAACTGATAGATATAAGGTAGATAGGTAGAAAGTATGTGTGTGTGTGTGTGTGTGTGTGTGTGTGAGAGAGAGAGAGAACGACGAAAACACTCTAGCAGTGTTCAGCAATGAAATGGTTGGCAGGTTATTGTTACTGTTGTAAAAAGAGTTGATATGTAAAGCAGACAATTGGGAGTCCAATATATTATTATCTAAATCTGCCCTATGTTTAATTAGTAGAAAGAGAGAGAGAGAGAGAGAAATTTAAATAAACCAAAAAAAAAAAAAAAAAAAAAAAAAAAAAAAAAAAAGAAAGAAAGAAAGAAAGAAAGGAAACCATTTCTTGAAGGGTGAGAATAAATACGAAGTGGCGAGTATTAACTGGTTTCTTCCAGGGCAGTCATCAAGTCTGTCATGGTAACTTCCTCAATGTCTCCACCACCATCACCTTTCTCCGTCTTGAACTGTTGGTGCCAATGTTTGGTAGGGTTCTGTTGTTGCTTGTGGAATGTTCTCACTGAACCTTTACCAAAACAGATGTTTTTAGGAATCCTGAAATAGAATGGAAAAGAAAAAGAAAAGGAAAATGGCATTACATTTGACTTTAATCGCTGATCTAACACCAAATGTCAAATCTCTGAGCTAAAGATGTTGGACTCGTAATCCTAAATCTCAAAAAAGTGAGGGGTTCAAATACTAGAGCAAGCATTATATGTTGCACAAAGACAAAGGTCAGCAGACATGACCCGTTAGTGTGACTTCTCTGACAAGAGATGAAGAGGAGGGACTTACTGTCTGCTTCAGTCAGAGGCAACATATCAAGATGTTGAATAACATGCAGACCAGACACCCGATCCTACTAAAAGCACCTAAAGGCTACCCTACAGCACTGACAGGCTGGCAACCCTGGTATGTATATCTGTGCGGTACACAGCCACTTGTATGTTAATTTCACAAGCTGGTCTCTAATGATGACTCTCTAGTTGTGAGATAAACAACAACCACAATTCTAAGCTATAGACATTGACAATTACTTACTTGTTATATTTCTTTGTGGTGGTGGTGGTGGTGGTTGTTGTTGTTGTTGGTGGTGTTGCTGTTGCTGTTGTTACTTCCATGTTGTCCACTTTACTCTCTGTCTTATCTTCTGTCTCTGCTGTTACACTTTTACTGCAACAACAATTGTTAAACAGTCATTTAATAACTGAAAATCTATCACCAAAATCAGACTTCAAGCATTTTAGAAAGGGAGGAGTCATTCTATTAACCCTCAATATATCACTGGTATGAACGTTAGCATGCAGGACAAAATGCTTAGCAGCATTTCGAGTTCAAATTCCGCTGAGGTTGACTTTGCCTCTCATCCTTTCAGGGTTGATAAATTAAGTATCAGTTGCGCACTGGAATGTCTGTGTGTCCATCCTTTTACTTAATATTTGGATCAAAACAGTATTTGTTGACTGTAAAGGAAACAATTCCATGGCAACAATTAGTTGCACACTCTTATTATAGTGTTAGAGGTGGTAATAAGTTGGTACTAGAAGTAGGCAGGGGTAAATTGAGGAAGGAAGTTTGATGTGCAGGAAATAAAGAGTAAGAGACAGAGATGCAGGGATAGAGAGGGAAGGAGAGAGGGAGACAGACAGAAGGAGAGAGGAAAAGAGACAGAGGAAAGAGGGATGGGAGAGGCAGAAGGAAGGAGGGAGTATAAGAGTGATTTAGTAAAAGCATCAATCTTACCATTTATTTTTCTGTTTATCAAATCGGAAGTTGGCAGGATATTTATGACATTTAATCATGTGTTCCTTCCTGTCTTGAGATGTCTGGAATTTCTGTCCACATGCTTCCAGTAAGCAGCTAAACTGTAACAGAGTTTGGAGATACAATTGGTAAGAAAGAGGTTTGGAATAATAATAATAATAATAATAATAATAATAATAATAATATATACACACACACACATCACCTGCGAGATGACCAAAAAAATGTTATATAGTTACCATTGGTTTTTTGCCTGACATAATATCAAACATGACATCATGCCACTCTTGTATATGAAGTCCGAGGAGGTAGGACGATGGAAATATACGGCGACACGTGGCACAAGTGTTCCGATGGAGGCTGTTGTAGTGACATTCATAACTGAAATAAGAACAACAATAATCTTAGTATAATGGGCATTATGTCCGTCTGTCTGTGCCCTCTTCACGGTCAACGGGCTCAAAATGCTTTTCGGGATTATGAAGGAGGTAACCAGGAAGGTTTTTAACGAAAACAATGTGAAAAAGTATGGTTATTTAGTGGATATTGAGGGTAATTGTTCAGTTTACGGGCTTAAAAAGAAAATTAAGAGGGGGAGATAACTAATAAAAGAAGCAAAGGGAAGTAAGTCAACTTCTTACTAAAATGGGCGCTATGTCCGTCCGTCCGTCTGTCTGTTCTCTTTTCACGGTCAAACGGCTGGACCAATGGTCACGACCACCTCCAGGCCATAGGAGAAACACAAAATGTAACCCTTTAGCAGTCAGATTATTCTGTCAAATATAATGCTTATTTTATTCATACTGCTCTGAATCAATCAAGCATTATCGTGTAGCTTCAAAATATTGTATATTTCTAGAATGACATTGTAGGTGTGAGGAGCTGGGTCTGGTCAGTTTGAAACTAAAACAGAATGCTTAGGCCTGGTGTCAGTTTAAATGCAAAAGATTGAGGGTGTTAATTATAATTTACCTACCTTACTAAGTTATTGAAGGTCTTTTGACAGCCAGCCATACCACAGGGAAACTCAGGGACTCTGTAAATAAAATAAAATCAAGTGTACAAGCATAGATAGGATAACAATCAACACTCAAGAAATTATCTAGTAATTTAAAGTTGCAAGTTCAAATACTGTTAAAGTCAACACTTCCAGTTTTTGTTAATAAAAAAAAAAATTACTGTTCATTTGATGACATCGACACTAAGATTTTGGCATCAATTTACAGCGACTTGTGTTCGTGAGGGTGCCAAAGAGAGAATAATCAACCATAACTTCACCATCACAATCACAGCTACCACCATTGGTGATGGTGATGATGCTTATGGAGGTACCACCAATTACCAAACAGTATAACCGTCACCATCACAACCATAACCACCAACATCAACTTCACTGCAACTACCATTACCATCACAACCTCCAATGGTACAACTATCACCATCATAAGCAACCACAAACCACCAAAACCATTGACTATTATTGACTACAGTACGAGAGGCTGTGGTGACACTGGGTCTATGCAGACAGGGGACAAGAAAAATATTAGGAAAATAAATGAGATCCTTACTTGTTAATAAATTCTTCATCGGCCAAAGACATTTGCTTCAGCAAGAGGTTACAAAAAATGTCTCCATCTTCAAATAAACTATCGCCAGGAAGTAAATGGCGTTTCTTTGGGTTCCACTGACAAGAGAATGGTTTGTGCTGCATTGCTACAATTGTCTATTGTCTCGTCAAATCTAAAAAGTTCGATTTCTGTACGGAGGAATAACAATAAAAAGGTAAATACTTCTTGTTTATCTTCTTCTTAAAAGTATTTATATGGTTTCTGTTCCATTTTTTCAATGGCTTTTAAGATTGAGATGAAGATGAAAATTTGGATACCAACATCAACGAGAAAATAGTAAATTTCATAGCGGTTCATTTTTATAGTGTGAGCGTAAGTTCTAGTGCCACTGTACATGGCAGAGAAACATGATGGATATTCAAGCGTGCGGTTTGAATATCGTTGCTTTACATCAAACATTTTCTCATTATGCAATACTCAACTTTCTTGTCTCTTTAAAAGTGTTTTCAACACCTTGTAAAAAGAAAACAATAAAATTGTTAATTGTGGGGGGAGGGGGTCAGTTTGTCAAGGGAAAAAAAAGGGAAGGAAAAATGGGTAAGGTAATTAGAGTTTCATTTTGTGTGATAATTACTCGTTTAGTGGATATGTGAGTTTGTTCATTAGATCATTGATTTGGGACTTTAAAGTTTCCAGAATGTCTGCAGAGATGAATAGGTGAGTGTCATCAAGGTCTTGAATTATGAACTTTTTACCCAGGGTATTTCTGTCATCAAGTTGAAGCAGGAACTGTTTCATAGCAGGGTCACATTCAGTAAGGACACCTTTTATCACATTAACCATGGTGAACAGTGTTGTTATTTAGGGTAGGGGATGGGGTAGGGGGTATTTAGACACCAGATTCCTTAAGAATGGTAGAAAACATGTCAGTGAAAAAAACCCTTCAAAGTGATTTTGTAGGGGTCCAAGAAAATAGAAGACCTGTGAAGGAGAAAATAGGACATTTTTACAAAATAATAATCATTTTTAACAGAAATACAAGGATAGAAATTGAGTGGGGGGGGGGGGGGGTAGTCATTTATATCAACTAGTCACCAAGTACACTGGTATTTTATCAACTTTGAAAAGATGAAAGGTAAAACTGACCTTGATGTAATTTGAACTTAGAACATAAAGGCCTGTCACTAAATACCATTAAACATTTTGTCTGATGCTCTACTGATTCTACCAATCCATAACCTTATAATAATGGTTTCAAATCTTGGCACAAGGCCAGCAAGTTCAAGGGAGCAGGTAAGTCAGAGGAAATGGCCAATGTAAGAGAACCAATCAGACAATATGGAAGTCAATACTATTAGCTCTCAAAGCACGAATTCTAGAATGTTGTTGGATAGATGTTCTTCTTTGTGTACCTTTGATCTTCGTTATCAACTGTTACCAATGTGGCTCTTCATGGTCATTTGTTTTAGATGCTATCCTGCATAAACATTTCTCTACCTTATTAACTAATTTCTCCTGGTCCTTTCTATAAGAAACAACTGCAAATGTACAAAATCGAGTCTTTACTAGAGCAAGCTGAAACACATGAATGGCTTGACAAATTTACTTTTGTTTGAAAACCAAGTAATAGGTCACTACTGGTCCATTTGTGATTTGCAATGATGTCCAGAAACAGTTAAGCTAGTCAAGTCAGACTCACTACATACTAATCTTAAATATATTCTCAGCTCTCATTCTTCATTACACAATAATATTTCCCAAGTGGGACAGTAGTCTCGTAAGCAAGGCTAATCTAATGACTTCGAGACCTACCATGCCTGTCATCAATGAACTTTTGTTGTTCAAAGGAAATCGCATCACACAATCACTGGGGAGACATCATCAGTGAAATAGTTTGGTTGTTGTTGATTTTCAATTAAAGATTGGTGAAAAACGCGATAGTGTGTTCCTTAATTAATGTCTCCTGCAGTAAGTTATTTCTCTTAAGTAAACCAGAAGCTGAACTGTTTCATTAGTCGTTGAATAAAGTCTTTAGTGCACAAATCTGTCTTCGTTACTTATTGCTATTAGACATGCAGGTCTATGCCGAGTTACCGTAGGTCTCGAGAGAGACAGTGGTCTGTGGAGACACACGCACGGGTCTATGGGGAGACGGATACTTGTCTACGGAGACTATAGTAAGGCAGACAATGGAGAGGTACGGGTTTATGGCGAAACAGTCTAAAGAGATATACGCATGTCTACAGTTAAGATACTGATCTACAGAGAGACATACCTTGATCTATTAAATGACACATGGATGTCTGTGATTAAGACTCTCGTCTATGAAGACATATTGGTCTATGGAGAAACCTAGACATGTCTATAGTGAGATACAATAGTTTAAGGAGATATGCTGCTCTATTGAGAAACATTAGTCTCTGGTGAAATACACTAGTTTAAAGAAAGACATAGGTCTATAGAGAAACACACTGGACTATGGAGAGAGACACACACATTGGACTATGGAGAAACGATGGTGAAAGATGAAAGAAACAATGTTTTGGTGTGAGACACAGCAAAATCGCAACATCGTAGCATTTATGGGAATGTGGGCAACTAAGATTAAGAACAACAACAAAGAAAGATAAACAGCATGGAGAGAAGTGAAGAATGACTTGTAAAATTTGTTTTGTTTAAATAAACAAGGGGAAAAAAAGAAAGAAAATCTAATAATGTCCATCACCTTATCTGCTTCTTCCTGCCATAACGAGGCTATGTTGCAGCTTTTAGCTTTACACTGCTCTAGCAGCCGTCGTACACAGAAGCTTTATTTCTTTTCATTTACTGTTGATTTGAAATATGGGTAGATAAATGAAAAAGAAAGATGAAAAATAGGTGCTAAATAAGTTTAAATGAAGGAGACCAGCTTCTTTCTTCTTCGACGACGACGACAACAACATATAGTTCCTTAATGAAGGTAGTTGCGCGATTACCTCCCTTCGCTACCGTCACGGAACGTGTTTGTCTTTATATCTACTAAAAATATTGATGAAAGATATAATTAAAGATTATATTTTTCTATAGGAAAAATAATAACTTCTTAAAATTGCATTATGAATTTATATTTTTCCAACATAAATAATAAATACGCAATTCGCTGTTCCACTATTTAATTATATATAATTATGTAGTAATATTTCGGCTCTGGCGGCACAGTTGCCTCCATAGCTCAGTGGTTAGAGCACTGGTCTTGTAAACCAGGGGTCGTGAGTTCGATCCTCACTGGGGGCTGCTATGGTAGCTTTTTTATTTTATTTTTCACATATGATTTGTATATTTTAAAATTTAATTTTGTATTTTCCTTTATCCAAAATTACTACCACTTGAATTCGTTGATTCCACGCGAAAAATCCGAGGATTTTTTTCTTTTTTTTTTTTAGGAAAAGCACTGGGGTGTACTTGTAAAAATTTACCGAAAATCGTGCGGGTGAAAGTATTAAAATTTACCAAAGTTAATCTTGGCAGGATTTGAACTCAAAACGTAGAGTCGTAATAAATACCGCAAAACATTTTCCCGACAATTTTGTATCCTACATTCAATCCTAGATTACTCTTTCAACATTAATCAATTTCTTTTCTTCGTGATAAAGACAAAGATTAAGGGTTTGGTCTATAAACAATAACACATGCTAACGTTATTCATAAACTATTATAATATATTTTAATATTGTTGTAACTTTTTTTACTTTCAACATTAAAAAGAAAAATTATATAATGCCGTAAAATTTATTCAGAATATGTTCATAAACGAATAAAAATTTTGAGTGGGAAAACCAGAAAACTAGGCAGACGACATATAGTTGGATAGTTATTGTTTTTCTCTCACAGACATGTCTTTATTCGAATTTATTTGGACTTATATTTCAGCCAGTTAAAATTTAAAAAAAATTTGTTTGTTTTTAACGAAACAGAATTGTATTAGATTTGCGTTGCAGGAATTATATAAAATTTACGAAACTTTGCTACGAATAACATAATACTTCATATGTTACATTTTATGTTTGCTTAATTGTTTTTGTTAACTTAATAATTTATTTCATTTTTATTTATTTATACATTTAATTATTAATAATAAATAACAACCTATATTTTATTTAATTATTAATAATCGGTTATTTATTCATTAATAACTGAAACGTCGTAATCATTCGGCAGTTTCCGTGTTCCACGTAAGCAGGGAGAAACTCGGGAAGTCGATAAGAATGGCCCTAGTAGAACCTTGCAATAAATCTTTTCTATTTTCTAATTCTCTCTTCGAAAACAGACTACTCAACATGGAAAAGTGGTTCTTTTATGGGGTCAGAAACCCCTTCTGCCATTCTACAAGGTCTACATAGTTTGTTTCGATTCGCGTTAACCTCTGTGACATTTGTTTACCAAATTCCAAACTTTCTCAGACATCTCTCAAACTGCTTGTTATGTAAGTACCCCTGATTATGTCATAGTCTTATATAAACACCTTTCTTTTAAACCCCGCTTTAAAAGAAGTTATTTTCCCCTTTTCCCTTGTAAGATCTCAACGGGCACTCCTATAATATCTCTACAATCACTCCTTTAAATTGGTTGTTTCAACAATAACTAAATCTACTTTTAAACATCGTAAACATTCGGTCACAACTAAATTAAAAGTTATCACCGAATATTAAACTTGTTGAAAGTCAAAACAACAGCACATGTACTCTATTAGTCCCGATTCAGCTACCACCAACTCAAATAATCCATTATTCTATAGTCATCGTCAACACAAGTTTACCCTTCATTACTCCCTATACAATCAATTTATTTTATTCTTTAACTGTGATTTACTTTGAAACACAAAGAAAACAGTAAAAACAGCCAGAACTAAAATCAGAGCACCACAGCCAATAAAACAAACATTTAAAAATTGGGTGAATATTGTTTGAGAACGAGAAGTTTTCTGAACTCGTGCCAGAAGTTTGGGTGGTACTTGAGTTTTTGGGATATTTGGGTGTTAACTGTGAGGTAGGAGTGGGATCTTTTATCAACGGAGCACATTGAGACCAGCAGGCTTCTTGTGTTTTGGCCAGAGACAGAGTTGAATCTGTTCATCATTAGTTTGTTGTTGTTTACTCCAGTTTAGATGTGATTGATCAAACCTATGGTCTCAAGCATTCCATCTTTGACCTTCCCATCTCTTTTCTAAGAGGGTAAGGTAGGATGTGAGGGAGACTTCACTGTTATTTCTAAAAAGTTGAGCAACTTTTAGAGGAGGACTCGTTTGTTATATATTCTGGAGATAACTGGATACATAATTGGATGTGATTAACAACAATATCTTTATGGCTATTGTGAATCCTTTCTCAAACTTGATCTATCTCCCTAACAATCTTGGCTCTTTCTTTGTCCCACAACTGTCAATTGTCTTTTATCGTCTCCTTAGCAATATTGAGTCTCCCACTGTCCTACGATTGTTTTCTGTCATCTCCCTTACAATCTTTGGTTTCTCACTTCCTCACAACTGTCCACTCTCATATCCCTGAGTCTTCCACTGTCCCACTACTGTCTTGTCACCCTAACAATCTTGGATCACACGATGCCCTAAAATTGCATTCTATCATCTAACAATCGTGAGTCTCCCACTACCCCTGTCCACTGTCATCTCTGCTTCATTTTTGAAATTTAGATCAGATTTTATCTATTTTTTGTTGTAGAGCCACCTGAAGATTATATCTGGTCACCAGATAATATCTGGTGACAATATCCTGCTGTGTTAAATGGAAGGTCGTCAGCGACGTCATTCACTAGAGCTACGTTCCAAACAGATTAAAGAGAATTTACTTCTGTGAGCATTTTTCTTGTATCATCATCATCATCATCATCATCATCATCATTGATATAATATCCACTTATCCATGCTTCCATTGGTGAGAATGAATTTCTTGATGTGGTTTTTATACAGCTGGATGCCCTTCCTCTCACCAACCCTCACCTGTTTCCAACTACACGTTTTCAAGGAAGTTTCGAAATGAAGGATTCCGTTCATGTACAGCTATCATGCAATCTCAAGACAAAATCACAGACACACTGGCACTCTGTTGGTTACGACAGCAAGGGTTCCAGTCGTGCCGATCAACGGGAACAGCCTACTCATGAAATCAACATGCAAGTGACTGAGCACTCCATAGACATGTGTACCCTTAAATTAGATCTCAGGGAGATTCAGTGTCACAAAATGTAACAAGGCTGGTCCTTTTAAATACAGCTACTACTTCTTTTCGCCAGCTGAGTGGACTAGAGCAACATGAAATAAAATATCTTGCTCAAGGACTCAATGTACCAATGGTAATTGAACTCACAACTGTGAGCCAAATATCCATAACCACTAAGCCATGTACATTCACACACACACACACATGATGGACTTCTTTCAGTTTTTGCCTATGAAATCCACTTGCAAAGCTTTAGTCAGTCTGGATCTTTGGTGGAAAACATTTGCCCAAGGGGCAATGCTGTAGGTACCATCAACTATTGCCTTCTTTATTTTAGAATCTTTTATCTTTCACTTGTTTCAGTCATTAGATTGCAGCCATGCTGGAGTACTACTTTGAAAGACTTTTAGTCTAATAAGTCAACCCTAGTACTTAATTTATTTTTAAGGCTAGTACTTATTCTATTGGTCTCTTTTGCCAAACTGCTAAGTTATGGGGATGTAGACACACCAACAGCATGTGCTAGTGTGGGACAGAAACCCAAAGACTAGCCCTCCCCACACACACACACATGTAGTTATACATATAGTTATACATATAGTTATATATATATGGAGGATTCACAAAAAAAAAAAAAAAAAAAAAAAAAAAAACGAAAGACGAAGACAAATGGTGTAGACAACAAACAGATGTATTAGTATAACGCTCTAAGTTCATAGCTGTGTGTGCAAACGATAGAGAAAGGAGTGTATAATATCCTGAAATCAAAAAGATTATTTACCTGACAAATATCACATGAAAGTCTGTGATAATGAATATGATATGTGTGTGTGTGTGTGTATGAGTGCAACCATGGCTGAGTGGTTAAGCAGTCCATTTCATCATTTGGAAGTTTTGGATTCAATGCCACTGCATGGTCTTTTTGCAAGTGTCTTCTGCAATAGCCTTGGGTTGATCATTGTTTTGTAAGTGGAATTTGGTGGAATCTGCATGTGTGAGTTCATGTCTGTATGTATGTCTTGTATCATAGCAGACGACAGAAGACAGTTGTGGGGCAGTGCAAGTCCAAGGCTGTTAGGGAGATGACAGTAGACATTTGTGGTGTAGTGGGAGACTTGAGGTTGTTAGAGAGATGACAGAAGACAGTTGTGGCGCAGTGAGAGTTCAAGGTTGTTTGGGAGACGACAGACAATAGGTTTGGGGCAGTGGGAAACCCAAGATTGTTAGGGAGATGACATCAGACAAATGTGGAACTGCAGGAGACCCAAAAATTGCTAGAGATTCCCAGATCAATGACTGAAATCAGTTGAAGAATATATATACTCTCTCATCCACACTTGCAAATATATTAGCTTCTACATACTTTAGTCAGTGACTCTTTACAGATTAGTGAAAATCGCACTAGACTGTTAACTGCTACCTATTAAATGTCTTTGATTTGTAGAATAGGAACACCATGTCTCTGTATGCCATAAGAAGTCAGTAAAATGTTTGGCATCAAGAATGGTATTACTCCTTAAAACTCAGCTTCAAAAAGTCTCATTCAACTGAGAGCAGCGTGGAGAAGGTAGATATAAAATTGATGACAGTTCCCTTATCCCTGCAGCTTAACCATCTATTTTATTTTCCTTTTCCATAGATTGTTCTGCAGCATATTACATGAGTATGGTCCATTATCAGTGAACAGCAGTGAATTTCAGCAGGTGTGGACATCAATTACTCCTGACCAACAGAATATTATACAATTTTCTGGGGGTTTGTCCAACTTTCTACTACAGTCCAATAATGTCTCTTTTATTAAACCTGACATTCTTTTCCTGAAGAAAGACATTTCAGAAGACAGCCAAATCACTGAACAACACCTGCAAACAGATTCTGATACATCAAACCATATCCAAACAGGTACAGCTTAATGCTTATCTCTTTTTCTCTCTCTCTCTCTGATTTTTTTTTTTGTCTAACTTTTTCTTTGTTACCTCTCTTATTGTCTCATACACACACACACATACCACACCTTGTCAATTTTGAAGTATTTTTTTTTACTCTTTTTTACTTGTTTCAGTTATTTAACTGCGGCCATGCTGGAGCACCGCCTTTAGTCGAGCAAATCAATCCCAGGACTTATTCTTTGTAAGCCTAGTACTTATTCTATCAGTCTCTTTTGCCGAACCGCTAAGTTACGAGGACATAAGCACACCAGCATTGTCGAGTGATGTTGGGGGGACAAACATAGACACAAACATATACACATACATACATATATACGATGGGCTTCTTTCAGTTTCCATCTACCAAATCCACTCACAGGCTTTGGTCGGCCCAAGGCTATAGTAGACGACACTTGCCCAAGGTGCCACGCAGTGGGACTGAACCCAGAACCATGTGATTGGTAAGCAAGCTACTTACTACACAGCCACTCCTGTGCCTTTGCAAAGTCTGCATTAGAATTGAGTAGTATGTCTCTCTCTCTCTCTCTAACTTTTCTTTTTCATAACATTTAATAGATTTTTACCACGTGTTATTATTTCAGCCAAACGTGAGTCTCTTTCACTGCAGAACATTGTTTTCAATGTTTTTGGAGATGTCCTTACCCCAGACAAGAATCAAAAAAATACTCAGAACTGTCCCAGACAAACTGCTGTTTCGGTTACTGAGAGTGCGACACAAGATATTTGCATTGATGCCTTGAAATCAGAAGAGCACAGTTCAAATCATCGCAACAATTCACGAAAGAAGGCTTGGAAACGTGTAAAAAACAAGGAGGCTTCACCCACAAAACTCCATGGCAACAGTCAGTCTCAGACATGTAAAGAAAAACCTTTTTCAGATGAAAGAACACTGATTGAGTGTCAGCCAGGGTCTTCTAGATGTGATCCCTTGGTAAATAGTTTATTTCCTTTCTTCCTTCTTTTAAAAGACAGCTTTACTTCACAGATGAAATTACTAACAATAAAACAGTTGTTTAACCCTGGTCAGTCCTGTTCCACTAGACCTATCATCTATCCAGCTATACCCATCCTGTTACTTTTTAAGATAGCAGTGTGATTTTATGGAGATTTGGCTGCTATTTCAAGCACGTTATCACATAGAGGTTTAATTTACATAATTCTGTGTGCCTCTTAAAAGTCACCCACCAGCTATTCAGTTCTTAGAGCCTCTGTGTCTCCCTTAAATGTCAACCACCATCTGTTCATGGTTCTTGATATGGGCTTTTGTGTGTCCTGTAAATGTTATCCATTGGCTGTTCACAGTTTTTGATCAGGGTCTCTGTGTCCCTTAAAAGTTATCAACCAACTATTGACAATATTTTGATCTCATTTAAAATGATATCCTTGTTTTCCTGTAGAAGTATGATGAGAAATTTACTCAATTCACTCTGCTTCTCCAATAGTATTAACAATGGCATGGACCACTCATTCTCAACTTCCAGATTCTGACAATCATAAATGCTGCTAACTTTTAAAGCCCTAACATCAATTTTGCACTTTTAGTAAGTTAAAGGGTTAATTTGCTGCCAATCCACAATTTATAATTACTGTTCCAAAACCATCTTATTTACTGTATTTTAACATGAAAGAAGTTTCTATTTTAAGCATTGAATGGCTAATGGGGAGTCCACCAGAATAAAATAGTAATCATAGAAAAAAAACAACGGTTGAGAACCTCTACTTTATAAGGGTCTCTGACACTGGTAGGAAGGAGGTAAGGAGATATTCTGAAACCAGTGGCCTGACTTGAGTGCTGGCAGCAGAGTGTACTCTGCTAAAGGTACTCAGAAGGTAGTGTTAAAACTGGGCAGTGTACTTTGTCTATCACCTGAGTAGATCATGGTGGGATCTGGATTCAGATACAGAAGCATCAGAATAAATACCACATGGCATCTGGTCTTAGAATTTTGCCAATTCTTTGCTTTGGATTGATCCTATTTTTAATCAACCCTGAAAAAGATGTAAAACAGTACTGACTTTGATGGAATTTGAACCCAGAATACAACTAGTCAGAACAAATATTACAAGGCATTCTATCTGATGCTCTAATGACCGTGCCAGCTGATTACACGGAGAATTATGAAAATAGTCAGGAATAAATAATTTGCATTTTTATTCATCTTGAAAGACATCTATTTTTTCCTTGATTTTTTTCACTTTTGAAAGTCCATTCTAACATAAATTCTAATATTCTCTTTCTCTCCCTTGTTATAGATACCGTCCACATATAGCATGGTAGCTGCCAAAAATATCCAAAGCAGAAAACCACCTGACTCTATTGCGTTGAATACTTCCAAGAAAACAGTAAAGGTGCCACCAGATTTGACAGCTTCTGGCAGCAGAGGTGAAATACCATTGTGTTCGATTTGCCATGACACTTTACACAATGATAAAATAAATAAACTGCAATGTGGCCATAGTTATCACGACCTGGTAAGTCTTCCTCTTTTCTGTATCAATCAACAGCAGCACCGTTTCCAATGACAATGAAATTCCTTGAAAACTGCAAAGTCTGTTATTGTCTAATTTTATATCTTCTATGAGCTTTAAAATCCAGACAACTTGGTTTGCAATTAGTTTGTAGTAGTAGTAGTAGTAGCAGCAGCAGCAGCAGCAGCCACGAATTTGAGTATTGCAATACCTTGTCATCATCTGTTGACTTATAAGTTGATGCCATCAGTTCTGTAAAGCTGTAATGATGACAGCAATCCCACTCTGCCAGTGATGGATCATTACCGTATTCTCTGGCCAACCAAAGCGTCATGAGTGGATTTGGTAGATGGAAACCTAAAGAGACCCATTGTTTATATATATATCTATGTGAGTGTGTCTTTGTGTTTATCCTTCCATCACCACTTGACAACCAGTGTTGGTGTGTTTACATCCCCCATAACTTAGTGGTTTGGCAAAAGAGACTGATAGGATAGGTACTTAAAAAATAAGTCCTGGGTTGATTTGTTTGACTAAAGTCCTTCAGGGTGGTGGTCCAGCATGGCTGCAGTCAAATGACTGAAACTTATAAAAGAAAAAGAATACAAGTTGAATTTTTCGGACCAAACTTTGTAGCCAAAAGAGGTAGGTTGACTTATACACCAAGATGGCTTTGGAGGACCATCCATGTGAAATGCAGCAGGATTTGGAAAGATAGTGATGATGTTTGGATGTTTACACTACTCTTTTAACACACACACACACACACACACACACACACATATATATATATATATATATATATATATATATATATATATATATATATATATATATATATATATATACTACATCGACTTCTATGCCCGAAAATGCAGCAACAGCATGTCATATTGGTGTAGTGTCTTCTCCCTGACACAGAGACTGCACCAACAGTAGAAATATAATGTTCCTCGTTAACAACTCTGGCATGTCAGTGTCTCTCATTAACAATATTGAGCTTAATTTATATTGGTGAATCAATCTCCATTGTTTTCTTGTTAACACTGAGCTTAATTATATTAGTGTATCAGTCTCCCTTTCTATCAACACCAAACTTAATTTTTAAGACAATAGAAAAGTCAATAAGCAATAAACATCTCAATGTTATTATTTGATATTTCTATGAGAGCCCCCCAACACACACACACACACATACACACACGCACACACCTCTTTCTAAAGCAAAATTACATGCTAACCATTCCTTCTTTACAATTTTTTTTTTCAGTGTATTCGTAAATGGTTGGAGATCCAGAAAACTTGTCCGACATGTCGCGTGTTGGTGTTATTAACTGATGAATTCCCACCTCTCTCATTTACCACTTGATGTCACTGCCTTCAATTCTTATCATCATTGTCATTTCCCCCTTCTACTCTTGATCTCAACTCCCCCGGCCCTCTCAATATTCACCAGCTCCCACTTTTACTGATATTCATTGTTTTTAACATCAGAAACACAAAATACCTTTCACAAGTTGCTGTTACATCTTCGTTTTTTTTATATCTCTGTCTTGTACGTTGTTGTTATATCATAATTAAAATAACAATTAATTCACCACTGACTAACCTGCTTGCTTTTGTATTAATTACATCACACAATTACCCAAGGTATGAGATATTGTATACCTACTCAGATATGTAGTACCACACAACAACCAAGGTAAGTGATACCACATATCTGTATATCTATCCAGGTATATGGTATATGACACCTACTCAGGTATGTGGTACCACATATCTTCATACTACCCAGGTAGCCACTTGCTTTTTAAATTTTCCCCCATATCTTACCAACTGCTTCAAGTAACAGCTCCATCTAGTGATTTGTGTATGATGGACTGTTTTGCAGCAGCCATCACATGACTGATGACACGGTGGGAGGAGAACTGAAAACTAAGGAAATCCAAATGTTGCATAACCATTCTTGGTGTAGTTCATTTCTCTCAGACAGGAAGGATTGAATCAGTACTGTAGTTTTGTTCCTTGAGTTATTGCCCCTAGTCAGGGGTTATCCAGAGCTGCTGTTCTGTAATATGGTGAGGTGTATCTAATGACAGCTAGGTAGACTGACCTTGCAAGAGTTATTGTTTAGTCCCAGGTCAGAAATAATCAAGCTGACTTATGATCAAAGCTGCTGCTTTTTTTTTTAATTAAAAAATTTTTTTTTTTTTTAGATTGTAGCATTTGCTTTAAGGGAGACCTGACTCTTATTTCTAACAAGTCTAGTGACCACATACAGATTAGCTCATGGCAACTGTAGTTGTGTATCTTAGTCATAATTTCATCATGATATCGGCAGTAGTAGTTGTAATGTTGAAACAGAAGTGAATGAAGCCAGTAAGTTGTGAAGAGCAGAGACTGTTACAGTAGCAGTATAACAGATAAAGAGAGGAGACAATGTGGTAATGTGATATCAGTTTGAAGATTGAAGTGGGGAGGTTATATAAGGATAATTTTCTTCTGAACACTAAGCTGGTACACCTACCTTAATCAGTATTACTTCTGTTATGCAGTTAAACCCCAAAAGGGTTGGATGGGATTGGGGGTTAACTCAGAAATGGGAAGACTAAAACTACTTGATGTTGTTTTGCAGCATGAATAAATGGCTGGAGATGGTGAGTCTTGACAAGGGAAACATTTCCTCTGATCACACTAATTAACTGTTGCTGTTAACCTAATTTAATTAACAGGGAAATAATTTACTAATGAGTCATAGTTTTTCTTGCTTAGTTGTATAGTTGTTGAATATATGTAGTCTTATTGGACTTATATATGTGTGTGACCATGTTTACATATACTTGTGTTGGATATACATATATACTTAGTCATGTTAGATGAATATAATTTTATTGGGCTTATATATGCATGTGTGTGTGTGTATTTATATAAGTGTGTGTGTGTTGGATATATACTTAGGCATATTGGAAATATAGTCACGTTGGATGTATGTAGTCTTATTGGGCTTATATATGCGTGTGTGTGTTGGATATATACTTAGTTATATTGGAAATATAGTCACGTTGGATGTATGTAGTCTTATTGGGCTTATGTGTGTGTGTATATCAAACACCCTCTCATATTTGTTACCATGTCCACTCACTATAGCCACTCTTATGTACTTTTACATCTCTCTCTCTCCCAACTACTTCTATACCTTGTCAGTATGGAAAATGGATGTTAAGTGATGATGATGATAATGAATATAATCATGTGTGTAATATATGTAGTCATTGGATATCTGGTCATGTTTGTGGTAACATTCATAAAACTTGGAACATCAAAAAAAATCCAAGCCTCATATAACACAAATTAATAACTAATATAGGGGCAGATAACTCTAGTCCTTTTTATATTTATTAGGGATTATCAGCAGTAACACTGACCGCATCTTATTTGGGATTATCAGTAGAAATATAGTCAATTTGCTACCTTATTTGGGATTATAGTCACGTGATACATTATTCTGGATTGTCAGTAGAAATATAGTCAATTTGCTACCTTTATGTCTTAATCAGAGGAGAAAGGAAGGATGCATCTGTATTCTTTATCAGAGTTTTGAGACTGATAGGTGAAGAAATAAGTACGATATGGTTTATAGTATTAAAAGACATAAAGAGTTATGGTCAGTCTGGAGTAGTCCAGTTTCATATGATTTCTACAGAATGGACTCTGGTAAATGCTATTCGATTGGGTTAAAGCAAGCATTCTATCAATATAATTGATAGTGTCACCATCTTTCTGTGTTTGTCCATTCCCTAAAAATAGATAATTCTGATATTAGAGTTTTTCTCTTTTGGTTACTATATACTGACTGAAGTGTTACCTGTCATGTGACAGGTACTGTTGAGAACATCATTTTGCCACTGTTGGAAATATCGTCTAATGTTACATCTGTAATTAATTCATAGTTAAACAGTATTATTGTTGTTGGTAACGTATATTTATTGCCAGTATTCCTATAGAAGAAATTTAATGACATATAATTACAGTGAAACATGAAAGAACTAAAGTTATAATTACTATACCTTTATAACAATATCTGATACTATCCAATGAGGCAAAAATGTACTCTCAGCATTATCTGTCACATGATAAGTTTACCAAGAACTCTTAACTGCTGAATTGAATCTCAGTAATAACAATAATAATATTGGTTTCAAATTTTGGCACAAGGCCAGCAATTCTGGGGGAGTGGGGTAGGTTGATTACTGGTTCAACTGGTACTTATTTTATTGTCCCCAAAAGAAGGTGAAAGGCAAAGTCGACCTCGCCAGAACATAAAACATTGGAAGAAATTCCTCTAGGCATTCAGCCCTACTCCTTAACAGGTCTTTCCAACTTGTTACCCCAATAATAATAATAATAATAATGGGTTTATGTGTATGTGTATATATATATATATATATATATATAGTCAATTCAAACATAAACAAGCAAGAAAAAACACAAAAAAAACAACAACGTGAGGACGTGGAATAAGTACAGTGTTATTGGACGCTCAGGAAAGGAAAGAAAAGAAAGAGGATTTCAGGTTTCGAGCGGAGCTCTTCATCAGAAATATAGGAAAAGTCCAAAGAAGAGAAGACAGAGAAAGAAAATCACCAATAATGCACACGCGGTCACATATATATATATATATTTATACATTTTTTATTAGCTTTTTTGATACCAACCTGGCTGAAACCGCCTCTGACTCTGTAGTACAGATGTCTTGTTTTCAAAAGTTCTGAATTAAAATCTTCCACCAAACCTTAGTCACAATTTATGTCCCTAACACTAGCTTAATGATAACTAAGTTATTTTACTAAATTGTTTATTATGTTTAAAATTAATTGAAAGAAACACAGAGCATCTCAACAGGAATATGGTTACAATAGGGTTAAATCTGCCAAAAACATTACAAAAAACTGCTACTCAGAGTTTGTGATATTTTTGTAGCTTTAATAAAAAAAAAAAGCATATTACTCTACCTCGGGTATTCGAATACTATTTTTTTCCCACTTTGTTTCGCATTTATGTGCTTACTTGTGTGCGTGTGTATCATTCTAAAAGTTAATAGTTACCTCATCAAAATCTCATAGCTACAAGATAATGCATGATTATTTCGAGACAATGTAAATAAATAAGCATTACTTTTGATAGAATAATGTGAATGCTAAAGGGTTAAACATAGGGTGCGTGATATATGAAAAAAGGGAGAAATTTATTGACAGTGAACACAAATGTTTGTATTTCTTGGTACTAACAACAATGTTACCTCATGGTGAAATGTTGGAACTATTGGTTTTGAAAGCCATGTAAATAAGTGGAAACATTGTAACTATGTACATTTTAACAAATTTATTAGCTTTAATCTGTTTTAATAACTGATTTGTACATATTTCACATGTATTTTATTTCTGCTTCAGTATTGCTTTTTTGGTGTTTTTTTTAGGCAAAAAATTTTGTGTTTTTAGATATGTTCACTAAAACTAACATAACTTAAAATGACATATATGGAGCTATATACCTCTACATTTCATGTTCAAATCCTACCAAGGTATGATTAAGCTGTAGCACATTTTAGGTTAGCTCTGGTCAACCAGACCTGTGATCTTAAGAGCGACCATATTGTTGTTTCATATATCTAGGACTACATTGTACAATGTGTCCTTTATTAAAATGGCAAAGAAGTGTGATAGCTGCTGTAACTTGTGAGTCTAATAACTACATAAAGACCTCCTTGTTGAATTCCCCTACAATTCAGGGAAGGTAATTGAAAAAGAAAAAGTACTGTAGCAAATATCTTCCTTTGAAAATCTTGTATATACAATTTCTCTTTGTGCCTTTTAGAAAGGCATGCTCATCACAACATCCTGTTTTTGGAGGTGTTTTTTTGTGTGAATCAAAAGTTTTGTGTCAAGTTTAGAAAAGATTGTAACTAACAGCAAAACGCTTTTGCTTTGAGATGCAACTCTGGGTGACCTTTGAGAAATGATTATCTGGTTGTGATTATACATAATTGGTTTAGGTCCCTGAAAGAGAAGCCAGACCTACTTAGATTCACCCCTAGTTAATTCATGATCTTCAAATTAGATCAGTTGCTTGCCGCTGTCACTCCTAATCTCTCAGTCAATTTTTATTCTCTACACACTGTCAGCTTTAACAAACAACTTCATCTTGTTTACAATCACAACCCATTTTAAACCCTTCTCCATGCCAGAGCCGTGCCATTTTGTGACTACTACTACTACTACTACTACTACTACTACATGCAGTGGTAATGATATTACTATTAATTAAAATGTAATTATTATAGCTATAAGCTTCAGTGTGTTAAATCTCCCAAAGACTACATCTGGCTTTTTTCTAGTAATTGCTGTTGCCACCACCATCATCATCATCATTACCACCACTACTATTATTACAAGAAGTACTAGTAGTAGTTGTGGAAGCAGTAACTACTCTAAGAATATATCTGAGCAAGAATTGTAAAATGTTATTAAAATGATTATTTTCTTTGTTTTCATTAATTTTTTGTTCAAATTTTAATCCTTAACTTGCACCTAAATCCCAGTCTCAGCAACGGTTTGGATACTTATTGATCAGACCTCATATAAATAGATGTTGAGATTGATAGAGAAGTCGATATAGAGGTAACCACAGACAATGGTAACTTTAGAAAAGGGCTGCAGATGCCCCTACTCATATTCTGCTCCTGACAATAAATAAGGACTGAAGACTTGAAACACTGAAATAAATATTTTATTACTGAAGATATTTACAAATGTCTACCATTGATAATTTATGTTAAGCAGAGATACCAAACGGTAAATTTAGATATATTTCAACAATAACCTGAAGACAATCACAGCAGACAACAGGAGGCAGTTTCTGGAACTAATTCAACAGTTCTGCTACAACAAAGAAACCATTTTAACAGCGTTTGTCATTATTTTGTGACTTATTCAGGAAGAGAGAGGAGGGCAGGAGAAATTATCCATATGTGTAATGTATGTTAAATATTTTCAGGAGTTTAAGAATATTTCCTCTAAGACTGTTGTATGTACATTTTTATTTTTGGGGAAAATGTGTATACAGTTTTGAATAAAAGCCATTTTTTTTACCATTTATTAAACAGCTGCCATGAGTTTAAAATAAGTTTGAGGAATTTTTAGTTCTCACAAGATGGGGAACATCATCCCTCCAGCACTTCAGAAACTTTCTTTCATGTATGTGTATGTGTTTTGGGGTATATGTGTATAAATATGTGCATGTGTGTATGTATATGTGTGTGTGTATATATGTATATAAACTCAGGGTGGAGGGACACCGGTTTTACTTTCAAAAGAATAGTTTTATGATAACATATTTAGCCAGAGAAGTAAATACCAAACATTTCTTCAAGTACAAGATAACACTTTTGTGTGTGTGTGAGTGTGTGTGCATTTTTCATAAAATATCCTTAACAAATGTTCTTAAAAATTATAATAAATATAGATTTATGGCATAAGTCTATAGTGAAAGAATTTGTGTATGTGTGTATATATTTATATTTAATATAATCTAGGTGAAAAACCTTTTAGCATACTTTCCAAAGCTCCTCTAAGGGTATCAGCTACCATGTGCTATCATAAAGCAGGAATTCTTTTACTGGATATACATGTGGAAATCCATTAATATCCACAGAATTTATAGAAAAGAATTTCATTACAAGAAGACAGAATGGATAGGCTTTAATTCAAATCACTACAGTTGTTCCTGTGCATTAGTATCAGCTGGTAATTGCTGAGCATTTCATATGTCATATGCGTTATTGCATTAATATGATCAAACGATACTGTGTACGTGCACATCTTCAGTATGCTTGAACCTACTCACTTGAAGACGTGTAGGTACACAGCTATTGTTGGATCATATGAATGCAATAGTCTGTACAATATGTGAAACACTCAGCAATTACCAGCTGATATCAATTCACAGAAACAATTGTAGTAATTTGGACTAAAGCCTGTTCATTCCATCTTGTATTGAAATTCTTTTACACATATTTGTGTATGCAACTGTTGTGCATATATATATATACATGTATGTACATATTGTATACAATATATATATATATATATATGTGTGTGTGTCTGTGTACATAAATATAAAATATTAATGCATCTATGTATATGTATTTATTAACTTTTACAAGGTAAATATTTGCATTAACTTGCTCACCTTTGTCAGTTTGAAGAAAGCAAGCTGCAACTTTGATGTCACTGTCAACCTTTGCCTTGTAAAATTGAAATAAAAAGTTACCCTACTAAAAAGAATAATGTTTCAATCTAATGTTAAATTGTTTTGATTTATAACTTGACATGAAAAGAAACATTAATAAATAAATTTATGTGTGTGTATACATGTGTATTATATATATGTATTTTATATATGTGTGTATATACATGTATTTTATATATATATATATATATATATGCATACATATGTATTTATATTGTGTGTTTGCGTGTGTATGTTGTATATGTGTATGTATGTATGTATATGTCAACACACAAACAGAAGTTTTATCGTGTAAGTTTGGTTAAAAGTAGAAGTTTGTAAATTTCTCAAGATTTATTCAGAAATGTCATTGGACGGGTGAAGCAGATATTAGAAGATTGTTCTAGAAATATTTCTCACAACTAATAATAATACTTAAAGGTAGACAGTTTATGGATGTTTTGGTGCATGGCTTATACGTGTATGTGTTGGTGTGTGGTCTTTGTATGTTCTGTTGTGTTGTTGTCGAGTGGTCTATGCTGTGGCAGTGTTTTGGAGTTTATTATAATTTATTATGCTATTTATGATGCTATATGTCATAGAAAATTAAATAACAAATTAAAAGCAGCTCTAGGAATGTAAACTTTATCGGTTGCATGTACAGAGTGTATGTGTTTTGTTTATATGCCAAATTTGCTGCAGGATAACATCGAGGGAAAGCCCCACAAATGATACCAAGTGTTAAAGAATACCTGAATGTCACAGACCAGGTGAGACAAATTGCTTTGGAATCACTGAGAATGGTAGATATTGATATTTCACCATTATTGTGGCTTATCAGTACCATGTACCCAGATCATCTTGAAGTAAAACTAATTGCTGGTCTGTGACTTATATGCAAATGGAGTGAAGCCTATTTGCTGATGTGCTGTGGCATAGCACAAGTGAAAGAAAATTAAATCATGAATTAAATAGAATGTTTTTCTATGTTGTGCTGTGTGTTAATATAATTCCAATTGATTCTATAAATTAGTGTATATGATTGTTGGCACATGTTTATTATAACTGAGTTACAGCATGTATTGGTGGGTTTAAGATGGTATGTGTTGATGTGTATAACATGACATATATCGTAGGTACATCATGACATATGCTGGTGTGTATAACATGGTTTACTATTGTATATATTATGTCACCTGGTATATTATGATATGTATTGCTGTGCATATATCATGGCATGTGTTAGTGTGTATATATCATGCCATGTCATAGGTGTATATATAATAATATGTTGGTGTCTACAGTCTATTAGGGTAAACTATTATTGTATGATACAATATATTATGGAGTATATTACAAAATATTATAAGACTATGTTATGATATGTTACAGTATATGTTAGTGGGTGTATATATTTGAATGTGTATGTGTGTGTGTATATATAAATATATATCATGGTATGTGTTGCACTGTATACAATATTATGTTCTGATATGCTGGTGTATAAAAATGATAAGTTTTATTCTGTTTATATTTTTATCATGAAATAATTTAATAAGCTATCTTTTCTTCTATTACGCTAGGTGTTGTTGCCTGACACCTTGAGGTGTTGTTGTCTGATACCATCTCTTTATATATAACACAGTCTGTCTCTGACTCACTCCATTCAAAGATAACATCTAATGTCTGAGTGGAATCAAGACATTAAACATTGTGACTGTCACAAAGTGGAGCTATGCCATTCATGGAAAAATGACTCATGCAGCCCCTGTGATTCCTGGTTGTAGTTATTTTACACTACATGTTTCACTAAGGACGCTAAGAAGAAAGCATCAACATCCGAACTTCCCATTTATTTCTACTCTCAAAAGAACAGAGACCCTCAACCTGCTACTATCAATGGTTTGGAGAAAATGAAATTTGGTAAGCTGACTTGTGACCGACACATGCAGCATAGATAAAACTAGTTGCCCCAGGGTAACACACATGCTATCATGTCCAGTAGCTGAGATTTCTTATAGTACGACTGTTAGGGAACCAACGATCCACCAAGAAGCTACACATGTATATACTCCCATTTAAGATTGTCTAACATTGTTCACCAAGAATTGTTATTGTTTTACACACACAAAGACACAGACGGACAAATAAACACATGCACACACACA
>NC_069000.1:7867556-7868039 GCF_001194135.2 Octopus bimaculoides
TATATATATGTATGTATGTGTATATATATATATATATATATATATATATATATATATATATATGTATATGCATATATGTATATATTTATATATGCATATATGTATATGCATATATGTATATATTTATATATGTTTCTGTATACAAATGTGTCTATATAAGAGTGTGTGTGTGTATGTACATGTAATGTACTGTTTGTTGTTAGGTCACCAAAATAAAGCACTCAATACATTTGAGAGCTGTTAATATTTTATATACAGTATCTTATTTGCGACATACTACTTAAGTTTCACCTCAGAAGGAAGGTATCTGGCTTAGCATAGATCAAGCCATATATATACCTTTTTATTTCAGAAACCTTCAGGTTTATCTACAAACCTGAAGATTGCTGGAATAAGAAGGCAACAGTTTGATCTTAACTAAACAATATATCTTACTCTTAACATGAAACTTTAGTAGATTGTCGCAAATAAGATAAGATCGGA
>NC_069000.1:7869086-7873246 GCF_001194135.2 Octopus bimaculoides
AAAAAAAAAAAAAAAAAAAAAAAAAAAAAAGGACAAATATATAAAAGGGTTTCTGGAATAAAAATTTTCTTTTCCCTTGAAATTAAAATTCAGGAAATATTTCCTGAAAAGTGGTTGTTTTGCTGATCAAAAACCTCTGAAGTTTTGATTTGCTTGCATGAATCCTTTCTTTGTCTAGTTTACAGAAAACTAAGAACAGGTAGCAAAGCATTGCTTGAAAAATATGAACAATAAAGTTGTTGAGACTTTCAAAGACAAGCTACCTATCCTTAATGATACAGAGACTTGTTTTAAAATATTGGCTACCCTTCATGAGATGTTAACAGTGATTGTTTTTAAACATGATCTACTCATAACAAGACATAGCACTATTTGAAACAGTTTGCCTGTAACAATGTACAATATTGTTTTAAAAAATATATTAACATAACATTAATAGTTTCCTGTTTCCTCTGTCAAAAATATTTGATATGTTGACAGAGCTTCATTTTTAATCCAGAATTTTCTCAAAACAATTTGTGGCAAGCATTGACAACCTCAGACAAGTTTTTTTTCCCCTTTAAGTTAAAAGATTTATCCAAGCAGGTTTACTGAAGACAGTGCAACAACACACCTGTTCTATGTGTGCTGCAATACTAACACACACCAATACTATCACACACAAGTACTATCACACTCACACTAGTACCATGTGTGTAATAGTATTGGTGTATTATTATACATAGTACTCTAGTACTATTAGATGCTAATTCTATCAGAAACCAGTTCTATAACATAGTATGTATGTAGTAGCAATGATATATAGCTACACACCATTATTGAAGTGTACCAATCACTGAACACTCCATGCTGCCAACACATGACTGTCAAACATCAAACAAAACAACTTTCTCCCTAATCTGAGCCAATAAAGAAGGGTTCAACTTGCTAAGAATAACAGCAAAATCCTCTGCACTCTCACTGTTTTAAATAAAAAGGAAGGAGATAATGGACAATGCAATTCTAACTATAAAAAAAAAGTGGGCTGGTCATGTTTGGAGTGTCTTTGGGTTTGGAATGTCTTAGAGCTGAGCTGGTGATAAATAACTTATTCCTTTGACTTAATGTAATCTCTCAGTTGATTGGTTGGTCATTTTTAATTACAAGGGAAATAATCATCTCACCAGGAACCCATAGGTTTTTTTTCTTCTTCTTTGTATTGAAATATATTAACCGTTTTTATTTCCCTCTAAATTATTCAATTACTTCTTTAATAAACATATTAATTAATATACCAATACTAATACAAATAGTTTTTAAATAAATTCATTATATTTAATATTAACTCTATTTAAAATTATATTTACAACATAAATACTTTAAAATGGAGGTGTACTTGCTAGGCAAGTAATTTTATCTGAGACAGTCTGTTGAAACTAAAACAATTTCAGCATAGAAGACATATGTTAGCCATTCAAAAGCACACAAAGACTTAACTTCACTTAAGCAATCACCATTTGGTGTCAAGGTTTTCATCACACCAACTGCAACTTGGTCACTTATGTGATTCCACTGCGCAGTTTGTGGAATGAAAATTTTAACACCAAATGATGAATGTTTAAGTGAAGATAACAGTCATTGTGTATTTTTGAATGGATAACACGTCTTCCATGTTGTAAAATTATATTGATTTCAAATTTTGGCACAAGGCCAGCAATTTTTGGGGTTGAGGTAAGTTGATTACACTGACCCCGGTACTCAAACTGGTACTTATTTTATCGATCCCGGAAGGATGAAAGGCAAAGTCAACCTTGGCAGAATTTGAACTCAGAATGTGAAGACAGATGAAATACTGCTGAGCATTTTGTCCACTGTGCTAACCATTCTGCCAGCTCTTCCACCGTATGTTGTAAATATATTAAAATAGTTATCAGTAATGATCAGGTATTTATTGAAAACTTTCCACTTAAAAATTATTTCAGATGATTCCCAGACACTTTAGAAATTTATTTCCACCAAAGAATGGTCAGATATTTGTTTCTCTCTTCTATTCTATGAGAAATGTGTTTCCTTTTTTATTTTTTTGATAAAAAAAAAAACAAATTTGTTTTGATTTTCTTTTGTAATATCATCCCATTTAAAATAAATATTTCTGGTTGGTTTAGTCATAAACTCAATATTAAACAGTTATAAACGTTATCTGAATAGAAAGAAGAAGAAGAGAAGGATGTGAGGAATGTTGTTTATGATTTTTCTGCATTGTGTGTGTTTTGATAATGTGATTCACCTGATTAATTAATTTCAATTATTTGGAAATATTAATTAAAAACATTCACAAGTCAAAAGGAGAAAGGAACCCCCTGCCACTTCACAATAATAATAATAATGATAATTTCTGACTCAGGCTCAGTGCCCATAATTTTGAGGGGATGGGAGTCAGTCTGGTACTTTATTTCATCAACTCTGGAGAGATGAAAGGCAGTTAGCCCTGGCAGGATTTGAATTCAGAATGTAAGAGCTTGGAACAAATACTGCAAGGCATTTTGTCTGGTGCTCTGATGATTCTGCTAATCCACCATCCTCATAATAATAATAATAATAATAATAATAATAAAGAAGAATAAACAAGACAAAGAATTTCACTTTGATAAATCACAGATAAAAAGCTTAATTTCAAGCTATGAGAAGCAGCAATGGTGATACCATTTATAGGGTCACCTCAGCAGATAAAAAAGGGAGTAAACTCCAGACACAAAGATGTGTGTCTGTGAGAGAGCTTGAAGGGGGAGGGGGGATGAGATGGGGTACAATATTGTTGCAGAATAGGAAACATTTTACAGTTTACAGAATAGTTTAGTAAAAAATAGGGGTTTCTTTTTAAAAGTAATAGGGTTGAAAGTTATTTATAAGAGAAGTGACATTCACTCTTTTCCCAGGAACTTTGGCAATGTCAAGAGAAATGGTTCCAAATTAGAACCAAAAATACAGCAGAAAATCGAAAGATTTCTTTGTTTGGAACAAATGCCCCCTATTTTTTGCAGGGAGGGGTTATAGTTAAACGGTTCAGCTGTCATAACCCTGTAGGATTTAAAAGGCAAAATCAGCCTCAATTTGATTTGAACACAGAATGTTGAGACATCAAACTGGAAGCCATGGAGACTCTAGTTTCAGTTTTCTACCAACTAATGCAACCTTAACACAAATATATTACAGGCTACTATTCACCATCTGTGAGTAAACGGTTAGTTAACAAGGGGCATTACAAAACCGTCCACCAAGCAACTTGAAAGACAAAAATTACCAGTTGACATATGTAAACTATTAACTAAGTAACCAACAGTTAACAGGAGAGTGTTCTTGAATATCTGACAGTCAGTTAACAAAGGACATCAGTGAACATTGATGAATGTCTGACAGTCAGTTAACAAGAGGAATCAATGAGTGTTCATAAATGCCTGGTTATCAGTTAACAGGAGACACCAGTGAGTGTTCATGGATGTCTCACAGTCCGTTAACACAGGACATCAATGAACGTTGATGAACGTGTCACAGTCAGTTAACAGAAGAGATCAGTGAATGTTCATGAATGTCTGATATTTAGTTAACAAGAAACATCATGTGACTGTTCATGAATGTCTCATAACCTGTTAACAAAAGACCTCAGTAAATAACCATCATGTATTCAAGAACTTCACAGAATTATGTGCATCTAGTGTTATTTTAGCTGCTATAGTTAACTAGTAAAACAAAGGACATGTACCCCAAAACAGTGAACATGTAGCACAAAATGGTGAACATGTAGCCCAAAATAAACAAGAGCCATTGGATGGCTTCATTAATGATGGAACAGAACAGAAAAGAGGACATAATTTTGCAAAATAATCTTGATTCAGATCAATGATTATAAAATGGTCGCTTGAATATGAAATACACACACATACACCAAATCTGCAACACATACAGCAATCATATACAAACACACAGACAAGCAAATATCTGAATGTACATACACATATAATATGTAAATGTCTATATATAGATGTATGCATGCATATATATATATTTATATATACATAAATAAATACACATACATATATATACATACATATATATTACACACACACACAAACATATATATATATACATATATATATTTATATATATATATATACATATATATA
>NC_069000.1:7873331-7875687 GCF_001194135.2 Octopus bimaculoides
ATATATATATACATATTATATATATACATATATGCATGTATATATGTATGAGGGGGTGTGTGTGTTTGTATATACATATTTATATACATATATACACACACAGATACACACACACACACACACATATATATATATATTTATACACAGACACACACAAAGTGAATATTGTATATTGACACAGAACTGTGGGCCCTTCAATCAATGCAGCTTTTTGGCAAATAATATATATGAATCTATGTGCCTGCATGTGTGTGTGTGTGTGTGTGTGTGTGTGTGCATAGAGAGGAATACAGACAGATATAAATTTAGATATAATTTATCATAAACAATTTCTTTAAAAGCTACTTATCCAACCAAAACTTCCTTCTAATCAATGAGATCCATGGAGATTGATTTAAATAAATTATATTTATTCTCTGCTTCTATAGTCTATATTTACTGAGTCCTTATTGAAAATGCAGGCTAATTCAGCAGTTGTTTATAATGCATATGTGTGTGTGTATATATGTATCTATATGTATGCATATCTCTTTCTCTCTCTCTCTGTACACACACACAAACATATATATATATATATATATATGTAGAGAGAGAGAGAGAGAGAGAGAGAGAGAAAGAGAGAGAGAGAGAGAGTGAGAGAGAGAGATCTACACACAAATATACATACATATATATATATATATATATATTCAAAATAATATTTAATACATAATACATACACACATATTCAAAAATTATATACATATATATTACATATATATATATAATTGCCTGCATCCATTATATGTATTTTTGATATGCTTTAATCCATTATGTGTGCGTGTGTGTGTGTGTGTTTGTTCTTAGGCTTAGTTACAATAAAGACGATTTTACATTAATCTGAGCAGTTACCCTATACGTTTGTCAAGTACAAGTTTATTCTCCAACAAAAATGTTGTTGACAGTAACTTCGAAGTTTTGTCCAGTTAAACAATCATCTGATGATAGCTCAACTAGTTGAAACTTTGAAGCCACACTGTCAACAATATTCTTGTTTAAAAATAAACATATTACATATATACATACATACATACATACACACACACATATATATACATACATACATGCATACATGTGTGTGTGTGTGTGTGTGTATTTGGATATTAGCTTTATGTGAATTATATGGATGTGTATATGTAAATATGCATGCATATATATGATATATACATATATATATATTTATACACACACACACACACACAAGTTCACATACTCTCTCTCTCTCTCACACACACAAACACACACCCTCACATGCTGTATTAATGCTATATGTAAATAAACCAAAGATATACATAGAAGTTTGATTAAATAAGAAAAGCTTCTCCCTTGTTCTGTTTGGCTTCACAATCTGTGCCTTATGCCAGTGAAGAGACCCATCTTGCGCTAGTTGACGGAGAGGTTAGTAAAGTTTGATAGAATGCTTGTAGCATTCAAAGAGGCTGGTATTGACGGTGCCATGTGGTGTCCCGCAATGTTGGTGAGGGCAGGATGGTGGGGGTGGACAGCTGCGTTGCAAATCGACTCCACCGAGTTGGCACCGATGAAGTAGTCAAGGATGTAGGCCCCAATGCTGCCGGTAGTCATTCCAATGCTGTAGGAAAACATCATGATGTTACCTGGAAAGAAGAAGGCAGAAGAAGATGGAAGGCTATACCAAGACAACAACAACAATAACAACAGATTAATAATCAGACAGTAAAATTAAAATAACAGAAGCAGAAATCCAGGGAAATTATTGTGATGATGATGATGATGGTGGTGATGGTAATGTTGGTGATAATAATGATGATGGTAATGTTGATGATGATAATAATGATGATGATGATTATGAGATTCAGTAAAATACAATAATGGAAGCAGAAATCCAATGAAACTATTCTGATGATGATGATGATGATAACAATGATGACGAAAGCTTAGATCTGATGAAACTATTGTGATGATGTTGATGGTGATGAATGAGGATGATGCTAATGCTAATGATAATAATGATGACAATTATGTAAGACAATAAAATACAATAATGGAAGCAAAGAAATCTGGTGAAACTATTGTGATGATGATGATGATGATGACGATGACAACGGGGGATGATAATGAGGATGATGAGAATGAGGAAGAGAATGATGATGATGATGATGATGATGAAGACGATAATGTGTAATGTATACTGTTTCACTCAGACCTTCAGATCCGCAGCAGCAGTAGCATTGTCACAATCAGCATCATCATCATCAACATCAGTATTGTCATTATGATCTTCGTACCCTCCCACCCTGCAATCACCACCACCACTACCGCCGCCACCACCACCACC
>NC_069000.1:7875697-7883575 GCF_001194135.2 Octopus bimaculoides
ACTGCCGCCGCCGCCACCACCATCACCACCACCACCTGAATTATCGCCTGGTTGGTCATAGATGGAACACCTTAATCACAGGCTTCAAGGATCAGGGCTGCCCTATGGCTAAGCAACAACAACATCAAAAACAGTGGTGGTGCTGCTGTTGCTGTTACTACTACTACTACTACTACTACTACTACTACTGCTACTACTACTGCTACTACTACTACTACAAAGGGAGAAAGAGAGAGAGATGAAGGAGAAGTATACCTGTGATTTCCTTTTTCTCACTGGAGACTTTCATTGGTGCCAAGATCATGGGAACACTGCCAAAATATCCATTGGTGACCCCTAATAAGAGAGACGCTAAGACAGCATATCCCTCACCATTTAGTGTTGGTTTGTGTACTGGCAGGACACACATCATCATCATGGGAACCAAGAGAATTCGGAAACAAGTAAACAGGATAAGACGACCTCGGGGCCAGTCATAAGGAATCGCAGCAATTACCTGCAAAGCAATCACAATTTAATTACTTTTTAATTACAATTAAAAATTTTATTAAAATGTTCTATAAAGGTGTTACCTTTTTTTTTAACAATGAAGATTTAAAATACATTTTTTCCATGAGTAGAAGAGAGGAGAAATCATCACTATCATTGTCATCATCATCATGAAATGTCCCCTTTTCCATGCTGGCATGGATTGGACAATCTGACATGAACTGATAAGCAAGAGGGCTGTGCTAAGTGCCAATGTCCGCTTTGGCATTAGTTTACAGGACATTTATAAAGAAAAAAGATATAGATATAGTCTTACAGCTGTTTCTGGGATATTATGGAAATCCCTTCATCAGAGACGATGTGAGATGGTTAAATAGAGGTAAATATTTGAGTTTGAAATAAGGAATCATTATGGAAAAGGAGGAGATATTCCCTATCACAAGGCTTTGGTTAGACCGAGACTATAGTAGAAGACATTTGTCCAAGGTGCCACATAATGGGACTGAACCTAGAACCACTTAGTTGAGAAGCAAGCTTCTTACCACACAGCCATGTCTGCACCTATATAGTAGACCAGCCACCAACTGAGCTACTTCAGCTTGATTAAATCGAGCCATTCTAGTAAGACCTTATTTAGAAAGAGAGAAATAGGTGAAACTTACTTTGCCAATGAAATCAAATAAATTAAATATAGCCATTAGAATGACTGGTGTCCAGCTTCGGAGTCGACAGCTGATGATTTGAGATTCAACACCGGGAAACAGAAGCAAGGTTACAAAATAAGCCATTCCAAGAGAAATCATATAAGGCCAGACACATTTTGTTGCTTCCCACCGCAATAACAGGGCTCCTGGAAGATAAGAGATGCTTGTTAGATATTACAATCATGTTCAGAGTTACAAATACTGTTGGAACTCCTAACCTAAAATTTGAAGTTTTATCAACAGTTTGGTTCAAGAGATATATTTTCAACGTACATTCAGGCAATATGTCAAACAAAACACACACACACAAACACAAACACATGTACATGTGTGCGTGTGTGTGTGTGTTTAAGTATATATGAGCATGTCTAGATGTGCAAGTATATGCAAGAGAAGACATACATAAAACAAAACATACAAATCTGCATGTATACATACATACATACATACATACATACATATATACACACATACAAAAATACCCAGCTGATGCTATTGAAATTCCAATGAAGGAGTCTTGGATGTAGGTTAGAAACTGGTTTTTTTCTCTATTGGCAAGAAATCTTGAAATAAAACTGAACACACACACACAGTGTATATCACAACCTGTCTTTATATCTACATCTCTATATTAACCACCCCACTCCTCACCCTTATGATATATATTTGCAGTTTTTTTTACTTACTTTTAACTGATGACATTTTCGGAACTTGAACTTTGTAAATGTGACCTTTATATTTGACCTCTTGTTCATTGATTTTAGTCAGTTCTGTTGCTGTGGCTGGTTTTATTTCTGGATTGGTTGGTGTTGTAGGGGTCACAGGTGCTGATCCTGTCAGGAACTCCTGCTGTATGCTGGCAGATGTTGGACTCTGAATCACCAGAACGCCGTAACTACCTCGTTGACCAGTGTGGTCCATTATGTCCACCTGGAAATGGTAAAAAAAAAAGAAAAAACGACAACAACAAAAAAACAAATTTCAGAAATAACAATCTCCTTCGTCATTAAACATTTCTAATTAATTGTTGCAAAATAAAGACTTTGAAGTGGGGTGTTAAGGGTGGGGAGATAGAAATCCTGTAAGGTTCCAGTCCAACCTGATCATAATGAAAATGGGCTTGATGATGGTGATGATGATGTTGATGGCAATGATGATGATGATGGCAAGTGGGTGATAATGAAGATGACAATGACAATGGTAGTGATGATTAGGAAGGACTATTATAGATGCATTAGATTAATACTTAAAACAGAGCTAAATACAATAAATAAAGCAGGCATTAATACTCCAGCTGTTCCAGTTAAAAGTTACAGTTTTAAAATTCTCAGTTGGATATTAAATGAACTAAAAAGACTAGAGAGACGAACAAGGAAAACGACACACACACACACACTCACACACACACACACTCACACACACACACACACTCACACACACTATGTATATCAATGTCTGTCTGTCTGTCTGTCTATCTATCTATATATATAAATATATATATATATATATATATATATATATATATATATATATATATATATATATATAGGGAGTTAGATAGATAGATATAGATATATATAAAACACTACCAAAGTGATCACACACACACATAACACCTTCAAAGTAATCACTCACATACATATATAGCATTACCAAAGTAACCATACACACACCACACACACACACACATATATACACACACACACACACACACACACAAATAAATAACATTCTCATTTCCTTGTCTCTATTCTGCTTCATTGCAGAATCCACACTCTCTCATGGATTAATTAATGAATAAAACTGATCAAAGACCCTTTTATTGACTTTAAAAACTCCCCCAACTAGGATAAGCTTTTGATGAGCATCTATGAAATAAAAACACAGCTTACTAAGCTTACTTCCTCGGTGAAGGGACCAGATGCTGGATTAGGGTTGGCAATTCCTCGCTGTTCTTCTGCCACACCGGCCATCTCACATTGGCTGACATAATAACGTACAAACTGACTGCGTCGCACCACATGGAACAGGACGAAACAGAGGCAGACGATTGTCAGTGAAATTGTGAAGAAGATGATCGTGTTTGTTCTCTGGTTGTGTAGCAGGGCTTTTGTGAGGATACGATTGCTTGAGATGACTAAACCTGCTGCACCTGTTTGCGGAAGGAAAAAAAAATGAGAAAAATAAACATAGACATAAGCAACAACAGTTACAATGATGATGATGATGATGATGATGATGGTGGTGGTAGGGCCTCGAGGACAGTATCAAAAGGTATTCATCATCATCATCATCATCATCGTTTAATGTCTGCTTTCCATGCTAGCATGGGTTGGACGATTTGACTGAAGACTGGCGAACTAGATGGCTGCACCAGGCTCCAATCTGATTTGGCAGAGTTTCTACAGCTGGATGCCCTTTCTAACGCCAACCACTCCGAGAGTGTAGTGGGTGCTTTTACGTGTCACCAGCACGAAGGCCAGTCAGGAGTTACTGGCAACGGCCATGCTCGAAATGGTGTATTTTACTTCAAAAAGGTTCAGTTAAGAAAGAAGAAAGGGAGACGGTGAGAAAAGGGAGGGAAATGAAGAGACAGACAGTGAGGGTAAAAGAATTTAAATAATACTTACTTTCTCCTGTCATGACAGCTTGTGTGTAACGATGAGGTAGCATACTGGTGTAACCATAGAAACTGGATTGTTGAACTACAATGGAGAGATAATGATCAGTTGGTGAGGAAGAACTAGTGGGAATATAGGACAGAATGATAAGAATACAGGACATAGTGGTGGGAATATAGGACAGAAGTGATGAGAATCGAGGATAAAACTGGTAGCAATATAGGACAGAATGGTGGGGATATAAGACAGAGTGGTGGGAATATTGGACAGAATAGTGGAAATATAGGATAGAACTGATAGGAATATAGGATAGAACTGATAGGAATATAGGACAGAATGGTGGGGATGTAGGGTAGGGTAGTGGAATGTAGGGCAGAGTGCTGAGAATTTATTGACATATCTGGTAATAGAACAGCAAAAGGAATGTTTAATTTGCTATAAACATAGAAAGTTAATTAGGTTTGATATGGTGACGGGTGAGTCAAAATGATGAGTCAATAGAATTCTTGCAATTTGGCTTCCGATCAATATTTTGTAAAGAAATAATTTAGTTGATTTGAATAACCTTTGATTCTGTGGAGGAGAAAAAGAGAAAACTTGGCCCCGGGGCAAAAATGAAACCAGGCTGGAGTTTATCCAATATCAAGAAGTAAATAATCACTATACTTTGTTATATAATTCAAAGTATAGGGCAGACATCATGATGTCACAGTTAGATATGTTGGCACGATTGGCATATATATGTTCATAAACTGACCATTATTGTGTCAGCTGTTAGCCTGACCACAACTGCCTTATCTGGTACACTGACCATTACTATCTCAACTGACAAACTGACTGCAACTGTCTCAATTTACTGTTACTATCTTATTTGATAGACTGACCGTTACCATCTAAACTGGTGAACTGAATATTACTGTCTCAACTGATAAACTGACCATTACCATCTTGGCTGACAGACTGACCTTTCCATCTCAAATGAGAGGTTGACCATTAATGTCTCAGTTGATAGACTATTATTGCCTTAATTGATAGACTGACCACAAATGTTTCAATTGACCATTACTTAGTTGATAGACTGATCAGTACTGTCTCAACTGATAAACTGACCATTAGTCTCAGTTATTAGACTGACCATTACTGCCTCGATTGATAGACTGACCACAACTGTTTTAGTTAACCATAACTGTCTCAGTTGTTAGACTGATCAGTACTGTTTCACTTGACAAATTGACCATTACTGATACAATTGATAAACTGACCCTTAGTCTATTACCATCTCAGTTGATAGACTGGACTATACTGTCTCAGCTGGTAGACTGAAAATTACTGAATAATTTGGAAGAATCTTAAAATGTCATAGTATTTACTAATGAAGTAAAAGTTTACATTTTACTTCATAGACAAATGAAGACAGACATAGGTCAAGTAATATATGTTTTACAAGTAGCCAGTCAGTTTGAGCAGTGATTCCTCATATTTGGATTATAAATGAAAGCAGTGGCAACCATTTGTTCGTAATGATTTTGATGTTCTGGGACATGACAAAATATTTGACTGGCTCAACTTACTTGTTGATCCAACAGCTACCATACCGACTGCCATTAGGGTGATGCCATATGATGTTTCTTTGGAAAACATTTCCAGCCAAATGTCGCAGATGGTAACTAGCAGCAACACTGAAAATGCCACAATGTAACCAAATGTAATCCGGAGTTTCAAGCTGAATGTTTCGACAAGCACGTTTGTAGCGACTACGCTGAAGAAAGCAACCACAATATAGGTGAGACTCATGTCAAATTCAATGGTTGTCCTGGGGAATCGGTCCTACAAGAGAGAGAGCAACAACAAAATTGAACAATTTCCTTTCAAAAATGAAAGAAGACACAAAATACAACAAAACAAAATATTTGTTAATTGTACAGAGTTTACAATAAACTGAGTTGATAGTTGCAGTAACATGAACACTTCATTTTCATATCTGGTTTGCAAGATTCTTTATGTGAATTCATGTGTTGAAACAAATTTTGTTGAGTCAAGGGAGAGTCATTATGCCAATATTATTCACACACACACTTAAGGCAGTGAGCTGGCAGAAGCATTAGCATCCCAGGCAAAATACTTAGCGGTATTTCATCTACCAATACGTTCTGAGTTCAAATTCCACTGAGGCTTACTTTACCTTTCATCCTTTCGAGGTCAATGAAATGGGTACCAGTTATGCACTGGGTCGATGTAATTGACTTAATCTCTTCCCCCAAATTGAGGCCTTGTGCTTCCAGCAGAAAGGATTATTAACACATACACTGGTTCAATTCCACTCCTTTATTATTAGTCAATTAGTTAAATATCTAACTAACTAATCAGTGACTTTCCAGTGACTTTTCTCTTAGTCTGTCACAGAGGCTGCATTACAAAAACAATCGATTAGTTAGTTGGATTTTTAACCAATCAACTAATAATTGAACTAGTGCATGTATTAATAATATCGTCATAAAGACTCTCACAAGACACAGCAAGATAAACATGGCTACATATAAATGATGTTTAAGGAGTTTCTCATTGCCTTTTCCCAACACTTTGCACTTCAAAGTAATAAAACATTATTTATGTACTTTGCTCCCTCTCTTGCCATGTTCCACAGTAAACTACTATGCCCTAAGTTGCCTATTTACTGTAAGGCAACCGGAGTGACCCAGATTGAACTATCCTTTTCAGAGACAGTATATTGCCAATGAAGTGAGAGGAGGGAGACCAACTGAAACATTCTACCTCAGCTACAAGTGTCTACAAGAAGAAAAACTATAATAACAAAAATGTAAAGACACCCACCATCCCACTTGCTTTATAACAGGAATCAGGCAGAATTATAACATACCCAGTGTACATGAAGGTTCTGCCAAATCCACCACCACCACAAACAACAACAACAACAAGTGATTAATTAATTAATTACCTGATAATAATCAACAGCTGTAATAAAACTGTTGTACGGCAGCAGGAATCCAGCTCCTGACATCACAAGAGCAAGGTAAATACAACTGCAAGGATCCCTGGGTGGTTTCATTTTCTCCTTAGCTGTCTGGGGTCTAAATGACCCTTCAGCTTTCCGGTGGTCGACTGGAGAGTCCTTCATTTGACAATAACCATGGCTGAATGTATCATCCATTTTTCACCGCCAACAGAGCAAATTTCTAAGACGTATGACAACTGGGGTATTTCAGAGTCTGTTTGCAGTCTTGTGATTTTGGTACAGAATAAATATATTTCCTTTATTTCATACTATATGCTGTGTGTGTCTATATGTGTATATGTTGTCAGTAAAGATATATGCGTGTGTGTATGTTTGTGGATGTATCTGTTTGTCACTGTAGACATGTAAGCATGAGTGTATCGATTTGTGAATTTGTCAATGTGTAATAATACAAAAATAAAGAGCTTTCTTCAATATTTCTGTGTGTCGTTTTTAAAACTCAATAATCTGAGCTCAATAAAGTTTAGTGGAGTCAATTGTTTATTTGTTTTAGTCTGTGATAATAAATCTTGGAAAAACTCAGCCAGTTATTAAGTTTGGTGATTAAACCAGTTGTGATGTGTCATGATGTTCTGGTGCCCTGCAATGCATAAAGAAATATAACCATTTATAACAGCTGGCAATATTATTGAAGAGACATAAAGCAACAAGCTGGCAGAATTGTAAGCACATCAGGCAAAATGCTTGGCAGTTTTTCACCCATCTTCACGTTCTGAGTTCCAATTCTACTGAGGTCAACTTTACTTTTCATCTTTACCTTTTCCAATTCCACTGAGGTCGACTTTACCTTTTGGAATCAATAAAATAGAACGAGTTGAACACTGAGGCCTATGTAATTGACTTACTCCCCTCTCCTGAAATTGCTGGCTTTGTGCCAAAATTTGAAATCATTATTATTGAAGAGATACAAGGTGGCAAGTTGGTAGAATCATAAGCACGCTGAGAAAAATGCTTAATGGCATTTCATCCATCTTAAAACGCATCTATACATACATACATATATATACACATATATATATATGTATATACA
>NC_069000.1:7883600-7896440 GCF_001194135.2 Octopus bimaculoides
TAAACTTATTTGGGAATGGATGTGTCACGTTCAATTAAATAAGTTCATAATATGATATCATCATCATCATTATCATCATTTAATGTCTGCTTTCCATGCTAGCATGGGTTGGACGATTTGACTGAGGACTGGCGAACCAGATGGCTGCACCAGGCTCCAATCTGATCTGGCAGAGTTTCTACAGCTGGATGCCTTTCCTAATGCCAACCACTCCGAGAGTGTAGTGGGTGCTTTCACGTGCCACCGGCATGAAGGCCAGTCAGCCGATACTGGCAACGGCCGCTCTCAAGCGGTATTTTGTCTGCTGTTACATTCTGAGTTCAAATTCCACCGAGGTTGACTTTGCTTTTCATCCTTTCTGGGTCGATAAATTAAGTACCAGTTGCGTACTGGGGATCGATCTAATTGATTGGTCCCCTCCCCCAAAATTTCAGGCCTTATGCCTAGAGTAGAAAAGAATGATAAAGAAGAAAACATTCTTTGAAATCCTCTAAATCTAGAAAGATGACGTATTTGAAAAATGAATAAATGAGTGTGTGTGTGTGTGTGTGTGTGTGTGTGTGCGCACGCACAGACTGAAAATAATAAAATAGAAACATCTGGTTATGAATATTAATTCTGCCAATTGTTTTGAAGGATTAATAAAGACATTATGGCAGAACAAAAGGCGTTGCTCATAACAACATATCATAGAAATAAGCTGGTCAAGTGGACAAGATGTGTAACCACCTGTTCTTCACTCTTAGCTTGTTACCAGTTCAAATCCATATGTAGGTGATTTTTTGTCACCATCATCATCTTCCAGTAGAGTGACTTGTCTAGGCCTAGACAAAGACAGCTCTTCCAGGTTGGATGTTTCAATTGAGTAATGCAGTATGAACATCTAGGCTGGGTTTTGGTTCATTATTGTTCTTTTGTTAGCTGAAATACCTCATCTACACATACTGTAATTACAGATAACAGCAGTTATCTGTTATGAAAGAAATCCTTTTAGTAAGGGAGCAGAAGGTTTGAGCACAGTAACTTCAGAACTACATGATGCACAAAATCATCTTTCAGTTTGGATAATAGCCTTATGAATGTTATTTTGCTGGGTAAATGTCACCCTGTTTTGGGGGAGTGGGTGACTTTCATCAAACATTGTAGGCCTTGATTTTAGTTTGAATATATCTTCAGCACATCTCTATGTGAACCATTTTAGGACCTGAGGCATTGAAATTTTGTGGTGTGCAAAATGTGGAGACATGACTAGAAGGATAATTTCAGGTACCCACCCCCTAGATATTTTTGATGGGTCAAGAGAAATACATATGTTGCCAGAGGTGGTTGGCATAAAAATGGCAAAGCTCCAACCAATTGGTTGATTTGCCATAGTAAAATGGATTGTATAAGCTTTTTACAGTGAAATGGTAAACAAATTAATAATGACAAAAGTTGTAAATTTACTTTATACATTGCAAGTTAATGACTTCCCTGTGCTTGGTGAGATCGCATTTTATTTTATTAACCATTATCATGTATAATATAATTACATCAATGCTGCCATTGCCACCACTACCACCACCACCACCACCACCACTTGTTGATGGTTTAACTAGCAACAACAAGATGGTTGAACAATAAATTATTTGCTTTCATCTGTCAGTTTTAAGTTCAAATCTCACCAAGATTAGAGTAGGAAGATGGTTGATGAGGAAGAGATTGTTAGAAAAGATGGTTACTAAGGAAGGAGGTTGCTAAGGAAGATGGTTGTTAAAGAAGTTGCTGAAGAAGTTGCTAATTTGATAGCTGCTAAGAAAAATGATAACTAAAGAAGATGGTTGCTAAAGAAGGTGGTTGCTATTGCCTTAGATAAATTACAGACAAAAGAATAATATTATAGCTGAATGTTACTTTTGTCTCAAGAGGGTTTTAAGGGCCAGTATTGAGTCCAAGTTGAACCAATTCAACACTGATTGAATAGGAGAAGAATGTATTTTTTACATAGATATTTCACTAAACATCCCATAATTCCTGTATTGGGAAATAAACCACAAAATACAGAGTATATTCTTGTTAGAAAAATGGTGACAAGAAAAATTTAAATGCAGAAAATGAGACAGAAGTCTCCCACCAGATTTATGTCTCATTTTCGTAAATGCTCTATCATTTATGAAAATGATAGAGCATTTATGAAATGCTCTGTCATTTCATAATGATAAAACATTGGCTAAACTGGCAATATGACCATCCCCAAATACAACAACAAAAATATATAAACGGGATGAAACATTTCATTATGAAAAAATAGAGCATTTCATAATGAAATGCCATATCACAGTAAACATTCCCAGGTGATCTATTCTTGACAAAGGAAACCTGAATTACAAGTTCTGCTTGTGACCAATAGATTTGAACTCACAACCTATGGAATAATAGCCCACTACCTTATTCATTCAACCATCTTTACCTGTACACAGCAAGGAGAGAAAGTATCCCTTTCTCTACAATAACAGACACTTCCTGGTCCCTCTATAACTGACACAAACACCACCATACAGCAATGCTGTGCATACATCAGGGAGAGGACAGCAGCTGTCACACAAAACATTTAAGATGTGTTCTATTTTTTTCAAATTGGGATTCATTGTTGTAAGATATTCAAGAAAACCTGACGTTTTTTCACATACATGGCTTGTGATATTAGTGACATGTGGTGGCAGTATGTGTGTCAGTGTGTCTGTGGCATGGATAACACTTTGCGAGGAAGAAATGCAGAAAAAAGATGGAAAAGTTAAAAGTTGGAATATTTTAGACGGCATCTGAAAGATAGCCACCTCTACCCCCACCACCATCCAACAATACTCTGCAGCCATTTACCCACTTCCATGTTATATCCCTCTGTTGTCCCTTCTACTGCTACTACAACAGTTTCTATTATTCTAAGGAGACATAGAAGGATATGTAAACAAATAAATAAACAAGACAAGATAAATGTATATATATTCTGAGATGATAAAGTATGGCCTAGACGTCGCGGGCTTCCCTTCCCAACTTGAGACTAGACCGACAGTATGACAGTTTTCCTGTTCTATAGCGATAGACCCCTCATATGGGATGCCACATGCTGTGACACCTTCTCCAGTGTCAACACGGTGGGTTCATATATATATATATAGGCTATGAGCGATAGTGGTGTTAATTAGACCCAGAGGTTTCAGGTAATGCTGAGTACGTGCTATGGATAGACCACAGTTAAGCTCCAGGTTCGGTGGTTATGGAAATAAGGGGTCCAACGTAGCTCTGAATATAAGGATTTACTTTTCGTAATGGGATAAAAAATAAAAAAAAAGACTGCGTATAATATAGAACATTTATAAATGTTCTATATTATACACAGCCTTGGTTTTTTTAAAAATCTCATTACGAAAGTTAAATCCTTTATATATGTTGTTGTTTATCCTTTTTGCTCCTTGTGGAGCATAGGGCCGGTTTCTCGGTTTCCATGGCGTATGTGTTCCCCTCTAGCTGGATGGGACGCCCGTCCATCGCAGCTTTACTCAAGAAACAGGAAGAAAGAGTGAGAGAAATTTGGGGCGAAAGAGTACAACAGGGATCGCCACCAACCCCTGCCGGAGCCTCGTGGAGCTTTTAGGTGTTTTTCGCTCAATAAACACACACAACGCTCGGTCTGGGAATCGAAACCGCGATCCTCCGACCGCGATTCCGCTGCCCTAACCAGCCTCGGATCTCTCTTTCTGTCCACTTCCTTGCTAAAGAAAAGACGTACCTTTTCCTGTCTCCTCATGGCTCGTCTACCTAGCGTTCATAATAATTTTTCTATCGTTTTGGCTCAACAGCCCGTACCGTTTGTTTTTACTGTCTTGTTGTCACTGTCCTGTTCTTGTTAACACTTTCACCCTCCGCAAAAAATCCCAAATTTTATTTAATTTGTTTTGCGGGAAGGACTGTTTCACGAAGTCGCCTATTGTCCTTGCCTTCGAAATGCGGAGTAGATGAAACAGAGTCAACTGACGAAGGGGTGTACTCTTTATGTTGCATGTCTCGTGTCTGTTTTTTTTTTCGTTGTTCGAAAAAAGTTCGTTTTCTACGTTTTCGTTTTTATATTTTCGTTTCTCATTGTGTTTAACGTTTTTTTTAATGTCCTGTACCCATATATGCATGTATGTATACATATAGATGTAGGTATGTACATATATGTATGAATATATGCATATATTTATATATTATTTATATTATATGATAGAACGCCACGCATCCTTATAGATAGATAGATAGAGAGAGAGAGAAAGATAGACAGATAGATAGAGAGATAGATAGATAGATAGATAGAGAGAGAGATAGATAGATAGATAGATAGATAGATAGATAAATAGATAGATAGATAGATAGAGGCTGCTAGTTGAACAATAAAAAGTACAGATGCACACAGATACATTTACATCACATAGCACATACACGTACATATAAATATATCACGCATACACATAAAAACATCTCACATACACATTATCACACATACTGACCATAAGAATAAATATTTCCGTTATAACACACCCAACTACCCCGATATACGACATACAGCGGAACAGGAGATAACGGGGTAAGTGAAGGTTTATAAAAGAATAATTGCTTAGATTGTACCTTATTACAAGTCTGTCATCGCCAACGTGTGAGCTAGAATGATTGATACAAAATCGCATTTCAATAAACCCTGTTATGTTCGTCGCCTTGTACCTTAATAATTACTCAGATACTGCAGTCATGTCGTTAATAGCTTCGAAAAAAAGCATGAATGCAACAACTTCTATTATTCCATTTCGTAGATTAAAGAAAACAGGAACTAACTGAGGCACAGGAACTAACTGAGACACACAGGCACTCTTAATCCACCTCTCTCTCTGTCTCATTCGTTTTTTTTTTCTCCACCTCTCTATCTCTCCCCGCTCCCTCGCTTGTATGTGTCTGTGTTTGTATATTTGTGTTGTTGCATGTCTGTGAATGTATATGTGTTGTGTATTGTAACATATCCGTCTGTTGTGCAACAAAGTATATGTTTATGTGTATATGCATCAACGGTGATTAACCTTTGGGCAGCCCCGATCGAGAGGGAACCTTTGACATATCAGCTATGACCATCCCGTATATCTATAACTGGATTCTTACCTTTTGTTTAGGACAGTCGTGTGATTGGAAGGTGTTTTGGCCGCTATTTCTAGTCGGTGTAACCACAGTCTTAAGGATACGGGGACCAAAGATAAAGGGCAATCATTTTAGAAAATCCTGAATCTTATTTCCAAGGTACTGTCATTGGGTTGTAGTCACTAATACTGGTCCCTGGAAAGGAATTGGCGATAGTGACAGTGGGTCTTTCTTTGGGGCAGAGAATCATAACATCAAAAAGCCATGGGTCGTATGTATGTATGTATGTATGTATGTATGTATGTATGTATGTATGTATGTATGTATGTATGTATGTATTTATGTATGTGTGTTTGTTTGTTTGTGTGCGTGTGTGTGTATAAGTGTTAAGTGTTTGAGTGTTGGTACATCTATGTTTTTGTATATATGTGTGGATACATGTATGTCGTAGAGAGAAGGAAGACCAGTGTTAATGTGTATGTCTGTGAAAATTATGTGTGTGTGTGTGTGTGCGTGCGCGCGCGCGCATAGAGTTGGAGGGATGAAATGCATCAGCGCGTACGTGTATGCATGTATGCACGCATGTGTGTGCGTGTTTAGCAAACAAATCTGACCAACAAGTTGCCAATGATGTCATGCAGCTATTTTCGAAAGCGAAAGTAAAATGTACGCGCTTGTGGATTTCTGTATACGTTTGTATGAATACAAGTGTATGTATGTATGTATGTATGTATGTACGTATGTATGTATGTATGTATGTATGTGTGTGTGTATGCGAATGTGTGTGTGTGTGTGTGTACACTAACACAATTCTATGCAACAGCACCTGCCGTGTTATTGTGTCTAAGAAAACAGTAAAAAAAATGGTTGCATCCCTATATCTGTCTGTTTGTCGCTATAACAGCACCACCACCATCACCACCACCACCACCACCACCACCACCATCACCATGCGCATCATTGTCTGTGTGTCTCCAGTTTTCTTTCACCTGTAACATCATCACTCAACTTATTAAATTCTTCATCTTTGTGTTTAATTAAAACAACGCATCCCTAACACACACACACACACACACACACACATGTATGTATTCATGCATGCGTTTATAGTGGTATTGCGACGTTTTGATATATGCCTTCAGACTATATATGTATATATGTGTGTATATATAAACATCTAGGTGTGAAGCTTCGCTTGTATGTATGTATGTATGTATGTATGTATGTATGTATGTATGTATGTGTGTGCGTGCGTGTATGTGTGTGTGTATGTGTGTCTGTCTGTCTGTATGTATGTATATGTGTGTATATAAACATGTAGATATGAAGCTTTGCTTGTTTGCATGCATGTAACATGTATATATATATATTTCGTTTTGGAATATATATATATATATATATATTTATATGTGTGTGTGTGTGTGTGTGTGTGTATGAGTGTATGTGTGTGTGTATGTGTATGTATGCATGCATGTTTTCACTTAAGATATTTGAGTATATCATCATCATCATCATCATCATCGTCATCATCATCTTCACCACCACCACCATCACACAATGTTAGCGTCAGAGCCTGTATTCGGTCGTTGAACTTGCTTACAAAATACAACCAAATTTCCCTAAAATTGCAGCCTCTCGTCTCTAAAATAAAGAGTACTTTAGACATTGAAGTCCCCTGGTCTACAGACCAACAAACAGACAGGGTGGTCACTACCGAAAGACCTTTGATCAGAGCTGACCTGAACCTAAACACCACCTCCACCACCACCACCATGAAACATCAAACAGAATTGAACCCTCTCTCTCTCTCTTTTCCTTTCTCTCCTCACAGAATCCAAAAAAACATAAAGGGAAGCTGGGCCAACCTTTGTGTCCACCACACTCTAAGTGGTCAGTGTCTTCCTTTCTGTTAAAGTGGATGGATACTGCTCCTACGGATGACCCTGTGTATGTGACTCTCTCTCTCTCTCGTCTTCCAATGACGGACAACAGACTTGTTCTGTTGAAGCTAAGATAGCATGACGCACCGATTCTACATGGTTTTAATTAAATATGAAAGACTGGTGTTAAGAGAGACAGCAGAGAGCGAGTAGTATGTGTGTGAGGGTGAGAGGGAGAGCAAACAAGGAGAAGAGAGAGAGAGAGAGGGAAAGAGCAAAGGCTATGAGAGAGAGGGAGGGAGAGCAAGTAGTGAGTAAAACGGAGAGCTAGAGGAGGTAAACGCTGTCAGAGAGAAGAGCAAGCATTGAGAGAGAAGGAGACCAGAAAGAAGGAGAGAGGGAAAGAAAGGAAAGCAAACGTGGGAGAGAGAGGAAAGAAGGAGAGAGGGAGAGTAAGCACTGAGAGAAGGAGAGAGGGAGAGCAAAGATTGAAATGAGATAGGGGAAAAAGCAGTGAGACAGAGAGAGAGAGAGAGAGAGAGGAAGAGAGTAAATATTGTGAGTGAGAGAGCAAGTAGTGAGGGAGAGGAGAGAAAAGGAGAGGGAGAGAGCAACCAGTGTGCGTGTGTGAATGTGTGCGCGTGCGTTGTGCATGCGCGCACACGCTTTCTTGGCGGTTGCGATATGAGAGGGGAGACAAGAGAAACAGAAAGCGTTAGAAATATAGTGATAGAAAAGTGTGTATCACACAGAAGGGAAGATATAACGCCGAAAGGGAAGAGAGATTACTGTAATATGTGTACGTGTGTGTGTGTGTGTGTGTGTGTGAGAGAGAGAGAGAGAGAGAGAGGAGTGAAAGACAGAGAGAGAATGCGAGAGAGGAGGAGTGAGATGGAGAGATAAAGTAAAAGTGAAAGTAATGAATGAGAAGTAGATTGATAGATATAATACGAAGGAAGGGGTGAATGTTTGAGAGAGAGGTAGAGAGAGAACGATAGAGACAAAGAAGAAGATGCTTATGAAAGGGGAGCTGTGAGAGCGGTCAGTTTGCTTTGTTGGTATTGTTGTTCACTTCCGATTCATCCCTGAACAAGCTTTCACGATCTTGCAGCCATAAAAGCATCCTCTATTTGTCTATTAGTATCTTCATTAAATTTAATGTATCCTTCTTTACTAAAAAAAAAAGAAGATGACGTGTAGTTTGAGGGAGAATTAGCTGCTACTTCTAGCAGGTCGAGCGACTACGTCGAAGCTCTCGCGCTTCTGAAAGAGAAAGAGAAAGAGACAGACTAAACGAGTAGAGAATGAAGGAGGGGAGGTAGCCTGTGACGTCATGCATAATTACAATAAGTGATCTAAGGGAAATAACTCAAGTACAGTAATTGATTTAATTTAGCTAATTTAAGATGTAGGTGGCGTTGTACTCAGTGACGAAACAAAATTCTCGAAGAATTGGAAATTTCCTTCCAACTAGAGAAAGAAAACAAATTCCTGAGGTCAACTAATAAATAGCAACATTGATGATTTCGAGAAATTAATTTTTAACTTCACAGAAATTTTTTCACATCGGGGGAAAATCTGATCTCTGTAGACAAGGGGGACAACTGTGGACATGATTCGATTTTATTTTAGCTCATCAGGGATGTATCCTAATTACGAATCGAATTAAATAGTAGAAATAAAGTATTGCTTGGTTTCAAGTGACTACTGAGGGGAGGTACAGCTTATAAGCTGGATTGTTTCTGTTCTTAGCGATGATGATGATAATGATGATAAGAGTGGTAGTGGTGGTGGTAAGAGCAATGATCTGAGATGAAGCACATGCAGTGGGTTTTTGAGAGGAATATATAAATGCTATTACGGTAATATTTGTGTCCTGTGAAGAGACAGCCAAACAGATACTGTTACAAAGATAGAGTGAGTTTTAGGGAGAAAGAGCCAGATAGAGAGACGATTATATATTCAAATACACACACTATATGTACATACACACACTATTTGTACATACACACACTATATGTACATACACACATAAGACTGTATATATATATATATATATATATATATATATATATATATATCGATTTAAATAAGAGCTAAAAACTGATCCATTGAAAATACTTTATTATGATGACCTATGATCATTTCGATGCAATATCCAGATCGATTCATGCATATTATAAAATATGGGATACTGCATCTCCTCAGGGTCTTATTAGTAGAAGAATGCTTAGTGGCATTTCATCGGTCTTATTGTTCTGAGTTCAAATTCCACAGAGGTCAATTTTGTCTTTCATCCTTTCGAGGTCAATAAAATAGGTACCAGTTAAATATTGGGGGTCAATGTCTTCGACCTCCCCCTCCCCCACAATTGATGGCCTAGTGCCAAAATTTGAAATCAGTATTATCACTTTTATTATTATGATATTTCTGCCGATGTCGACTTTGCCTTTCATGCTTTCGGAGTTGATAAATTAAGTACCAGTTGAGTACTGGGGTCAATGTAATCGACTTAACCCCCTCTCCCAAAGTTTCAAGCCTATAGAAGAAAAGATCATTATTATTTTTATTATTATAAGTAGTAGTAGTAGTAGTAGTAGTAGTTGCAGTAGCAGCAGTTGCAGTAGTGGTGGCGACCACAGTGGCAGCAGCAGCAGCAGCAGTGGTGGTGACAGCAGTTGTAGTCAACAATACTACAAGGTGTGAAATATGGGCCCCACTTTCAATACACACACACACACGCACACACACACACACCACTAGAACATGGATTATCCAGAATGTTGCAACTGTAGCTATTTTTTTTCAAGGATTTGATTGGCTGATCCAGAACTCACATATATATGAATAGAACTATGCAACAACTACCACCACCACCACCACCACCACCACCACCACCACCACCACCACTACCACAACAACAACAATAATATAAGAGAATGAACGAAGTAATACCAGATGAGTTTGAACTCACAACGATTATTCTAGTGTACAGCACTCTCCTCACTGTGTCACAACATCTGCTCAAGTCAATATCATCTTTGTAATGTAGAGGAAATGGATAATTGAATAAAAATATGTTATCTTCGAAGTGGCACCATTCCAAAGCAAGACGTTCCATTAGGGAACAATTAGAGCAATAATTCCACTCTTTAGATAAACATGGCTGCCAGATAAGCCATTTTTGATTCTCATTATATGATCTCGGGAGAAATACGGCTTAGAATTGATGGAAATTCTGTTTCAGTTGAATGGTTGGCTGGTCTGATGGAATCAAATAAAAATACTGCAGAGGAAATAAAAACATAATTTTATTATCAATAAATATGTCTGTTGTACAAGAATTAACATTTTGTGCAGTACTGTTACAAGTAAAGATAAGACATCTGTGTGGTAAAGCAGCCATTTTGGTATGAAGTGGAGCCTAGAACATGACTGATTGTGGTTGTATTAAGTTGTGCTAACTAATTCTATTTGAGTTGACCTTTAATATTTCCAACTGTGGTCCTCTCATCTTGAGTGTGGGGAATGTTTTTCTAAAATGAGGAGTGAGTCTGTTGAAGGAGATTGGCTACTATATTAAGCATGTCAAGCAAATTCAGGTTACATCTTTGTTATCTGGTGGGCTATATAGCAAAGATATCAGATGTATATTGAGGGAGATTTAGATTTAGATTGAGGGAGATTTAGATAGATTGTCCCTAGGTTGTCCCTTATTCAGCAGATCTAGGATAAAAAGTGTTCCAACCAGGACCAACTTGGTTCATGATGTCTAGGAATACATTATCCAAAGTAGTCTGTCTCTCTTTCAAAATGATAAGATGTGAAAGGAGGGGGGATTTGGCTGCTATTTCTAGTAAGGTGAGTGGCCATGTAGAGGCTTGTTTTTTGGCTCATATAAAACTGGGTTTTAGCTGTTGTTTACCAAAAGTACTGAAACAGTGTGAACAGAACATTAAAAATATGGCAAATGGGATTATTATTTTATAGGTTAAAACAGTGTCATACCGTGTTTATAAATAGTGACGAAAATATAGAACAGATGGCAAAAAATTGTTGAGAAAATATCTAACTGTAAGTGCTAAAATAACAACATATCCCTGCAGAAGAACTTTAGTGTTCCTATCATGTCCACAAACTCCCATGGTAGTACAAGTGGTGCCCTCTCAGTTTTGCTGGTAATATATTGTTATAATAATTTATAATGAAATGATGCGTTCATGATATCAGAAATGGAGTGAGAGCTGTATTTTAGCCAATGTATTTAGAAAAATTTTCCAAATAGTGTTTCTTTCTAATATGACACAACACCTCAAATTTGGGAGAGGTTCAGCTAGACTGACATCATAACTTGGCTGGTATTTTATTTTATCAAACCTGGAGGGATGAAAATATAAAGAAATTTCAAAGGGTTTTTTTTTTTTATAAAGTTGGGTGGAATATAAGTTTCCTATTTACAAATTTAAAGAAAATAGATTTCCATGAATCTTACTGGTACAATGATACAACAATAATTTCATTTGGCTTGAGAACACTGGTTAAATATAGAAATCAAGTCCAAAAAACCTCCAAATATTAAATTGCAATTGTTTACATGAAGGATTTGTAAAAATGCACATTGTTAAGTCAATTAGATAACTTATGTTATAGAAATACTTTGGATAATGTACAGAAATTTTCTTTTTTTCTGTGTGAATGGGATAATTTGCATTGTAAAGTTAAATGTGTATAAACAGATAAATAGTCATTGTTCAAAGAATTGTCATTTGAAAATGCCCTTCATATTTGAGGCTCTGGTGAAGCTATAAGATCTTGCTCAGGCAGTCAACTGTGGGTCCACTGCATCTTGTAGCAGAAACAGCTTTAAGCTGACAAAGTTCATGAGAAAATCATTTGTTCCTTTGTCATCTTATTTCCTTATTACCACTCTGTACTCAACTAACACTTTGTTCCGAAGCATATGTATATCGAGTTCCATATCAGGTCTTTAGTCTGGCAATGCCTGAGCAAAATGGAGGCAATGACCAAGGCCTTTGGCATTATGTTGTGCTTGAGAAAACCCATCAAGCCGAGCAAAATTGCAGTTGTGGCAGATACCGGTGTCACACAAATGGCACCTGTGCCGCTGGCATGTAAAAGCACCCATTACATTCTCAGAGTGGTTGGCGTTAGGAAGGGCATCAAGCCGTAGAAAACCATGCCAAATCAGACTGGAGCCTGGTGCAGCCTCCCAGTTGAACCATCCAACCCATGCTTGCATGTATGTATGCGTGTATGTACATATGTATATGTAAATGTATGTATGTACATGTATATATGTAAATGTGTGCATGTATGTATGTATGTATGTATGTTTGTATGTATGTGTGGGTGTGTATGGGAAAGAAAGTCAGAACTTCATCAATTGGTTATCAACCATAGACTAGGAATAATAGGACACTCCCAACTGGAATCCTGTTGTTTGACTCAGTGAAAGAACTGAGAGTATGGAATGGTGCCAAAATCAGAGATTGACTTGCAGTGTGCAGATAGCAGATGGCATCTTTGTGTATGTGTGTGTGTTGTGTTGTGTGCATATGTGTATACACTGTGTGTGTGTGTGTGTATACAGGCACAACAATATGGTTGAGTTACTACATATGTGAGACTGTGTTTATAGTTCACAGAATACTCCTCTGGGGATTTTCTCTGAAGTATATTGTTTATATACATAATTAGCAGCATTGCATCTTTTCCTCCTTTTCTCTCTCTCTCTCTCTCTCTTTATATATGTATACATATATATATATATATATATATATATATATATATATATATA
>NC_069000.1:7896602-7901804 GCF_001194135.2 Octopus bimaculoides
ATATATATATGTATATATATATGTATAATCTTTTACTTGTTTCAGTCATTTGACTGTGGTCATGCTGGAGCACTGCCATTAGTCGAACAATTCGACCCCAGGGCTTATTCTTTGTAAGCCTAGGACTTATTCTATTGGTCTCTTTTGTTGAGCCGTTAAGTGGGGAGGACATAAACACACCAGCATCAGTTATTAAGCAATGGTGGAGGGACAAATACATACACAAATAACAAATACATACATACACACATACGTATATATATATATATATATGTATATATACATGATGGGCTTCTTTCAGTCTCTATCTACCAAATCCACTCACAAAGCTATAGTAGAAGACACTTAGCCCCCGTGGGCAATAAAGAAATAAATATTACATAAGCATTTTATAATGTTTCTTTCTTTTCTGGAAACTCGCTGCGTACTGGCAGCTGATGGCTCGCAGACTGGTACCGGTCCGCAGACCACCATTTTGAGTAGCACTGCAGCAGAGTAAAATAGGAACCAAAGGAGTTCATAAGTAAAAAATGGTTGGGGACCACTGCTTTAGTAGAACCTGCTCTGTTGCAAACATTCAGGTTAGTCTCTGGTCTTGGGATAACTTCCCCCGGCCAATTACAGAGACACTGCCCCCATACACATACCAGTTCATCCTCTGACAAAAATGTTAAATAAATGAAATAATTGTATTAAAAAAATGTTTTATCTGATGTTGGAATCACATGTTTGGATTGTTTAAATGTAAATTCAGTAAAAGTTTGTGTCAATTCCAGAAACTCGTTGGAGCAGAAAGACAGAATATGAGTGAAACAATAAAATATTTAAAAAATTGTTTCCATCATTTTAAAAGGAAGGAAATGTTTTAAATAGCTGACACAGGCATCAATGAAAGAGTTCATAGAGGAAAATGAGTGGGTATGCCTGTATGTGTGTGTATGTGTATACAAATACATACACAAAGGCTTGTATGGATATGTGTGTGTGAGCAAGTAGCTTATATCTGCAAGTGTTTTGAATCTGTGTTAACATAAGCAGCCTGGGCTAGAATAAAGATAAAGTGTGAGGGGGAAGTAGCTAAAAAAACATGTTGTTGAGTGTGTGTGTGTGTGTGGTTATTGTTGTTGATGTGTTTAATATGGAATTTAGTCAGTTCGTCCTTTCATAGAAAATGTCAGATGTGGAAAAGTGAGATGAACGGAAAACAGGATTGGACTGGTTTTGTATATTTTAAGAATTTCAAATGTGGGAAACAGGTTCCTGTGCTATAATTATGGTAACTACGTGACATAGATTATAAGACTCAACATTTAACTACAGAAATCTGTATTAGCCACAAATAAACTGTACTTTAATAGTTCAGGAATAGTGAACTACATATTTGTACACATCATTTCACTCTAGTATCAAATATTAAACTAGTTATGTACCACTTCACGATAAGCCAGGTGCTTCTGTTCACCAAATACCAGATGCACCGTTTCCTCATATATCAGATGTTCCTGTTCACCACATACCACATGTACCAGTTCACCATATACAAGATGTACTTGTTCACCATATATCAGATGTATGTTTGCCATATACCAGTTCACCATACACTAGATGTGTTTACCATATACCAAATGTACCATTTTATCATACATCAGATGTACCAACTCACTACATACAAGATGTTTCTGTTCACTATACACCAGTTGCATCTATTTACCATAAACCAGATGTACCTGTTCACCATATATCAGATATATGTTTACTGTATACCAAATGTACCTGCTTATCATATACCAGATGCACTATTCATCATATACAAGGTATACCTGTTCACCACACTCCAGAAGTTTCTGTTCACCATATCTGAGAAGCAGCAGTTCACCATATATTATTCACCACATATGAAATAATACCCATTCACCATTCACCAGTTTAATAGTCTTTACAAAAGGCTGCCATTTCTATCACTCAGTCATAAATCCGTTTCTTGTAAGTCACACAGAGTGAAGTTGAATTATGTAACAGTAAGGTGGTTATTTAAATATTTGAGGTAATAAACTTAGAAGTTTTAATTAGAGTTATATTTCCAATGATGAGAACAACCGTAAAAAAAAAAAAAAAACAGGAGACAACCCTAAAATTAATCATATATGGAATGCTGTGGGGGCGATAGACAACAGAATAGATGTCATGGTACCTGAGGTTGGGAATCAATTTAACATCACTACTATGCGGATGGTGCTATCTTCCTGGTATATCACAAATAAGAATTACTTTAGTAGATTGTCATCATCATTTAATGTCCAACATTCCATGCTTGCATGGATCAGATGAAATTTATTGAGGCATATTTTCTATAGCTGGATGCTCTTCCTGACACCAACCCTAACCCTAAACCGTCCAACCCATGCCAGCATGGAAAGCAGATGTTAAACGACGACGACGATGATGATGATTATCACGTATGGCTGTGAAGTGAAATATTTACACACAACCAAGTCACAGATACACCAAAGGCCAACCTCTATGTTAATCTTTCAACCCGATACAAATAACAGTACGTTAATTTCAAATATGACATTTAGCCAACTTGTACCATACTAAAAGAGAAAGCAGGGAGAAGCTGTATAATCATTCAGTCTGCAAGAAAAAGCAGTCAGGTCTTTCTTAAATCCCTGATCCTAAATACAATATTTATGCAAAGCCTGGATAATCAAAGCTGACACTGGACTGACCACTACCACCACTACTGCTTTGCTGTAAATCTACACAACTTGATGTAAACAAATAAAATTAAGCTATGTAATAATATAAAATCACTGGCACTCCATCGGTTATGACGACAAAGATTCCAGTTGATCTGATCAACGGAACAGCCTGCTTGTGAAATTAACATGCAAGTGGCTGAGTACTCCACAGACATGTGCATCCTTAATCTAGTTCTCAGGGAGACTCAGTGTGGCACAGAATGTGACAAGGCTGGCTCCTTTTGAATTACAGGTACAATAATTTTTTACCCGCTGAGTGGACTGAAGCAACATGAAATAAAGCACCTTGCTCAAGGACACAATGCACCACCAGTTTTTGAACTCACGACCTTACATTATGAGTCGAATACCTTAATCACTTAGTCATTTGCTTTGCTCCAGCATGGCCCGCAGTAAAATGGCTGAAAAGAATATCTCTTACATATGTATGTGCTTTTCCCATTGGTAATGCTTTTCTATATATATATATACATAAATGTAAATGTTTTCCTAAATAAATTGCACTTCATGTATGAAGCTCTGATGAAGCTAGCTAAAGTGATAATCAGGCACTCAATTATGAGCACATTGCACCTTATAGCCAAAACAGCTGTAAGCTAATGGAATTCATAACAATTGTATATTTCTTTTGTCATCTCAAATTCTTATATGATATACATACCAGAGTGTTACCTGTTATATGTTGTGTAATTTTGGAAGTATACTCTTGCCACTATGGGTAACATCAGGAAACATGGCAGTCATACAATAATTGGAATTTAACTTTCAACAAATTTCTTGGTGCTTATACAAAATAATGAAAAGAATACAAATTTTCAAAAGAAAAAATATTTATTACTTTTAAAATAAAATTAAATAAAACATTTCTCATTTGTAAACTCCTCTCATAACTATAATTTACTCCCTCTTTTCCGACAATGTTTCTATCTCTGAGTCTTTCTCTCTTACTGAATGTGTGTGTGTAGAGTATTCTTTTACTCATTTCTAGTCACCAAGCTTACGATGTGCACTCATTCTGTACCTTTTAATTTGGTATCTTTCTTTTACTCTCTCTCTCTCTACTCCCCAATCTATATGATGTAAAGTGTGACAGGAGAAATCAACCAACCAACCAACTTTTATATTGGCTATTATTATATTACAACATAAGGTGACAAGCAGGCAGAATTGTTCCAAGTTCAAATTCTGTCAAGGTTGACTTTACCTTTTATACTTTCAGGGTTAATAAAATAAGTACCAGTTGAATACTGGGATTGTTGTAATTGACTTATCCCTTCCTTTAAAATTGCTGATCTTCTGCCAAAATTTCAAATCATTATACGTGTGTGTGTGTGTGATATAGATTCTACATATCGTTATTAACACCATTTGAATAAAATCAGTGACTGTGTGGCAAGAAGCTTGCTTCCCAACCACATGGTTCTGGGTTCAGTCCCGCTCCTTGGTAACATGGGCAAGAGTCTTCTACTATAGCTTCAAGCTGACCAAAACCTTGTGAGCGGATTTGGTAGATGGAAACTGAAAGAAGCCAGTTGTGTGTGTGTGTATGCCATTGTGTCTGTCCCCCACCACGAATTGATAACCCCGTAATTTAGTAGTTCAGCAAAAGAGACTGATAGAGAATAAGTACTAGGCTTAAAAAAAAAAAAAAAGCCCTGGGGTCAGTTTTTCTGACTAAAACCCTTCAAGGCAGTGTCCCAACATACCTGCAGTCAAATGACTGAAACAAGTAAAAGAATATGAAAGAAATTATTTACATTCACCAGTACACAAAAAACCTGACATTTCAGTGGTGTTACATCAGTTTCAACCTAGAAGCACCACCATCCTCATCATCACCAGAGGAATAAAAACATTGTACTTGAAGAACAAAGACTGCTGACAGAAAGGCATTCAGCTGTAGAAAGGCATGATATTTTCCAGCATAAAAGTTGAATTTTTCGGATCAAAATTTACAGTGAAAAAAAAAAGGTAGGTTGACTAATATACCAAGACGACTTTGGAGGACTCAAACTTCCACGTGAAATGCAACAGGATTTGGAAAGATAGTGACAATGTTTCAATGTTTACACTATATACCATGTTGACTTGTACGCCAGAAAATACGGTACCTTAATAAGTCTTGTCTAACTCATACCAGCATGAGAAAGCAGACATAAAAAGGATGATGGCCCAGTGATTTAAGCCTTTATAGCTCTTCAATATTAGGTTGTGAGTTTAGTTCCAGTTCGTTGTGTCCTTGAGCAAGAGGCTTCATTACAGTGTTTCATGCTCATCAGATAGTAATGAGCACCAGTCCAGTGCTAGTGCAGCCTCCTCTTCTTCCAGTTACCACATCCACTGGGTCAAGTGGGGTGAGAAGGTGTCTATATTTGGTCATGAGCCCATAGACACCTAAACAATATATATATATATATATATATATATATATATATATATA
>NC_069000.1:7902103-7903814 GCF_001194135.2 Octopus bimaculoides
AGAGAGAGAGAGAGAGAGAGAGAGAGAGAGAGAGAGAGAGAGAGAGAGAGAGAGAGAGAGAGAAAGAGTGTGTGTGTGTGTGTGTGTGAGAGAGAGGGGGTTACTGACAAACGTCACACGAGAATGTGAAATCAAGGACAGGACGATTGATGTTCACAAGAATTGGTTTGGTTTAGAAATAACTGGGGAAAAAAGACAAAAATATAAAAATGGGTAGAAAAATATTTGTCAAATATTTTAATAACAACAACAATATTTTTGATTTCTTACACAAAGCACCTCAGATCGATAAACGTGTGACCATCATGCCTCTCCAAAAAAGGGGTCAAGGAAGAATTAATATTGGTCACAGTAAAAAATGTTTCGTTAGCACCAAGACTGTGTTGAATTCTGAACGAACAGACGGATTTATAGGAAGGAACGTGAATCAATGATGTTCATGCCTTGCCAACAGTAAAATCAAAAGCAGGTTTAAGTTTCCATTTACTGATTTCCTAACAGCAACAGCAGGCATGTATTGCAATGACTGAGATGTGGTGTTCATACGCTTAATTAGATCACTTGTGTCCCACGACAGAGTAGAATCGTGGTCACTTTAATAATTCCATAAAACCACCCGTTGTCGGGAGGCGCAAAATATTTAAATTAACGTTGGTCAAAATAACATTTTTACAAAAAATATCATCTCACCCGATCCTCACTCCCACGTACCAAAGTTGTTTAACTTCGAGTCAACTGTAATCTAGCAGAACTATGATGAAAGATATTCCAACCGTGGTCATCTCGTTAGGGATAGTCAACCCCAAAACTATATTATTCCAATGTGTCCTCCCTTTTTCAAGACAACAGGGTGTAATTTGAGAGTGACTTAGCTGCTCTTTCTAGCAGGCCGAACGACCACGTAGAGACTCTAGTGCACTCGAGGAGGAAGTATTTCTTTACAGAAGTAATGGTAACGTCCTCTCTCGTTTAGCATGGGCGGAAGGTATATCGATCAACACACCTTAATTTCTGATAATGAACAGGTGGAGGAGAGAGATAGAGAGAGACTAATTAAGAATTCTATTCTGTAACAAGAATGTGTGAATGAATTGTGGCGTTCACCCATTTCCCACTAAAACTTGTGAGAAGAGAGAGGGTGGGGCTGGAATTAAAAGGTAGAGCTTGGTGAGTCACGAGGGAAGAACTCAAAAGATGAGGCATCAATAGAATTGCCATCAACCATCAGATGCCTGGCTCATTTATAAACAAACTTCCTGTTAATTGCTAATGGAAATATAAAACGATTTTTTTTTAACAGAGGTTTATATAAAGTCAAATATTTTGAGGCAAATTTAAACTTTCTTAAATATTTATTATTTAACTTAGATGTGGGTTGTTTTCTTTTATAAAATTCGACTCTTCAGGTTTTAATTTTCATTTCCATATAGTGTTTTTCGGAACTAATTACGTATAAATAAAAAGTTGCACATCACACAACCATACACACAGACGTACATGTGGATCTATATACATACACATTCATATGTATTTATTACGGGTGGGAGTGCTAAGCAGTGGTGTGTAAAAATGCAATGTTATTACCAGTGGCAGATTCGAACTCATTCACACAGTGAATGGCTTGCTTACGAGTTCGAATCTGCCACAAGCATAATTGAACTGGTGATAACATTATATATATATATATATATATATATATATATATATATAT
>NC_069000.1:7903990-7908960 GCF_001194135.2 Octopus bimaculoides
GATAATTCGGAAAAAAAAAACAACAAAAAAACAAACGATACATTATTTCTAAAATTTTAAGTGCTGTCACTAAAACAAATTAAAAATCTGAAAGAAAAATATACTAAAAAACAAACTTAATCTTAACAAAATCTCTTGACATTTAACTGTTATAATTCGCCTAAACATGAAGACTACTGATAACAGTCCGAGAATGTGAAATCTCAATATTTCGAAGATATAAAATCGAAAATTATCAAAAAATAAGTTTTAACAAATAAATACTAGAAACGTTGGTTGCATTCTTGTCGAACTCCCAACTGTCTTGAAGGATTGTATTTTGGTGGTCTTTCTTGTCTTCCATACTTTTCAGACGGTTGTTATGCATTTCCACTAATATATATATATATATATATATATACATATATTATATATATATAATTCCCACTGGTGTGTATATATTTCCATTGGTGTATATGTGAGCATATATAATATACATATTTGTGTGTGTTTTTGAAATTGTCTCAGTAGCAAAGAAGAGTTAATTCCAAACGATAGAAAAGAAAAAAAATTAAACCAAAACCAGTGGTTCGATAATTAATCGATACTGGTTCTGGTTGTTATTATTGTATAACAGTATTGCTCTCCACAATGAAATGTTACTGCAAACAGAGAAGGCACTGAAGTGTGAGTGAGATTCATTGACAATTGGTGGTTGTTGGCGCAGTTGTGAGATTCTGATGGGGATTGAACCCGTTACCGTTTGGTTTACCTCAATGGAGACATTTCCTCGACCTCAAAATCTGGAGTGTGTGTAAGAAAAATCCTTATCATCGTTATTAGCGAAACCGATTTTGTGTGTCTATATAGAATGGTTGGAGCCGTTTTTTGTTGTTAAAAGATGAACAACTTTGCAGAGAGAAAAAAAAGCAGAAAGGGACTGGCATGGCAGGAAGGGTTTCTTAGTTACCGAGGAAGGAAAAAAGGGTAACAGAAAGGACGAGTAAGAAAAGGTGGAGAAAGATGTAAGGCAAAGGTCTGATGGTAGAACCAATTAGTTCTTCACCGCCAAGATGTTTCGATTGTGGTACATAATGATTATTCAACACTTGACGAATGTCTCCGACCATTTTTAGCAGACCCACAGAAATATTCTCATCAGGTAGGAAATGTTGCCCGGCCTTTTCGGTAATTTCCTTGATTAGTTCCAGTGTAAGAACCTTGCGTGCCGTTTTACCACTGTAGGTCAGTAAAGTATTGTCATCTCGAGAATAGAATAGAATGATTCCTTCCTCGCATCGTTCTTCGTTGAACGACCAACGTTGGTCGAGCGAAGAGACAAAATTAATGGCATTGTTCAGTATCGCAATTTGGCTGGTATTGCTGCCTGTCTCGATCTTCTTGGCCAAAATAACTGAAGTATAGTAGCCTCCAGAGTTGTTCTCACACACCCAGGCACTGCAAGGGCATAGCGTATACTTAACGTTCATTTCTTCCAGCACCAAATTTAGAATGTCTTTTGCGTTGTTGTCCAATAAACCGTCCGGATCGCACAACCATTCTGGTTTGTTTTGTTTACACAGGACATATTGATTTCTCGGGTGAGGGTAGTTGTCCGCTCGCCAAACTGGGATGTCTGCAGATAAGAATGTAGGAAGCAGGATCAGGTAAATTCCAAGATGGGCCAGCAGCATCGTAGAGTGTGGCATGGCTCTTCCTCTGTCACAAGGTTACAAACACAACCAAAGGTAGAAGAGATACGAAAATGTCTAGTATTGTTTAGAGAGAAAATGTAGGCTGTAAAGGAGTGTTATTGTTTTGTGTGTGGGAGAAATAAATAGAGGAGAGACAGTGTGTATATGTGTTATCTGGTCCAGTAGTGAGCAAGCAACTAGTCAGGCAACAACTAAACACATGTTGCCATACATGGTATTTCCTTTCTGCAATTACTTCCTTCGCCCACCGTCATCTCTCGTTATAACGAGAAAACTTTACAACTAACTTTTTTTTTTTCCTTCTTGGTTTTATTATGACATTAGGACAATTATAATACAGGGCAATCGAGAAGCAAAACTTTTAAAATACCGTAAACAAAATATTATTTTGGATTTAGTAATGACTCTTTTCGTCGTGAGTTCAAATCTCGTTAAGGTTAACTTTACCTTTTAGAAGAAGAGTGGGAGAGGTTTAATAATAAAAGTACCTGTCAAGTACTGCAGATCTATTCAACCGATTAGACCCTCCCTCAACATTCATGGCTGTGATTCTCTTAGAAATAATAATGTCAATTATTTGTCTTTGTTGCTATTTGTCCTATAAAGTATCACAAAGTTAACACTAATAACTATGAGAGACCATAAACACTATTAAAAAAAAAAAAGCAACAGAATTACCGAAAGAAAACGAATTTACGAATATGGTTCACTCGAAGAAATAAAACAACGCAATCTTTTTGTATTTCCTTAATTTTATTCTACAAACTATTTCAAAATCAGATTTGTTGCATATTGGAGAAATGTTACAAAAAAAAAAGGTTTTTCTGTTGGCCATCCGTAGATAAAAAAAAAAAACGAAATGTCGCCGATCGAACAAAGAGAAACTTTGTTTACTCGATACGCTAAACGATTATTAGTGTGCATTCATTATTTAGTTGCTTTCTAAATGATAAGTATAAACTGGGAAGAAGCAGCTTAATTAAAATAATGAACAACAGTAATAGGAACGTAAATATTTAACTTGGATTTCTTGACTTGCCGAATCGAATTAACTTTTTCTTGTCAAAAACCCGATGAAAATTGTAAGAAATAAACGAGTGGGGCACAATGAGGGTTTTTTTTTACTGCATTTTTGAATTTAGGACAAAGTATATTTTTTTTACAAATGTTCTGGCCTTTCTTAAATGCATTAAAAGCATTATAACATAATCTGATCACTATTTCAGAAAATTATCACCGTTCTTGAGGACATAAAAGACAAATTTGTCTGGGGCAAAATGAGTAAACGAATATAATGTAAATTTGCTGCTTCAATTCTCTCGAAAACAAACTCATACACATCAATATTCACCCCTAGACATCAGAATAAAAAAAAAAAATCTAGGTCAATTGAAAGAGTATCATGGAAAAATGGCACATGGTATGAAATTAACGAAACTCGACTACATTAAATAAACTCAACATAAAATATTCTCTATAGTTTCTTAACGATCTGCTGGAGAGTCCTGTTCGTGATATATTTACACACTATACAATTGAAAAGAAGAAATTTTTAAAAATTAGTCATTACTCATTTTACCCCATTTAGTCATTTTTTTTTTTTAAACTTGAAAATTATCAAATTAGATATTAGTGTGCGGAAAATCTGACTTAGAATCCAACTGAGAAAAGAATATTGATTGTTAAGCACTAAAAATTATCCAGATATTTTATTAACAACCTGTATTACAATCAGGTCAAAGTAGAGGAAAAATATATACCTATTATTTTAAGGAAATTAATTCCCCCAAAATACAAGGTATTGAACCAGTATTTCCTTGGATGAAACCATCCCTTCTTGAGTTTAACACAACCTCTAATCGAATATATATACCTTGTATTTTGGGGGAATTAATTTCCTTAAAATAATAGGTATATATCATCATCATCGTTTAACGTCTGTTTTCTATGCTGGCATGGGTTGGACGGTTCGACTGGGGTCTAGGAAGTCAGGAGGTTGCACCAGGCCCCAATCTGATCTGGCAGTGCCACCAGCCACAGGAACTGGCATCGACCACGATCGGATGGTGCTTTTTACATGCCGCTGGCATGGAAGCCAGTCAAAGTATATAAAAACATATACTTTATATTTATATAAAAGAAGAAAAAGAAAATGGAGATTGGAAAGTTAATAATTGCTTATTATTAACAGCAAATTAATCATTATCCCTTACAGTTGTTTCAAATTAATACTCAGTAAATATTAAATTTATATGACCTGAGCATAATATCTTCAGAGGGAAAAAATATATATATAACCTTAAAAGCCGCCTGATAGGGTGGATTTTAAGGTAGTTCCTGTGGAGGGCTCTTTCGCCATGATAAATTGCTAACCACTACACACATTTTTTTTCTCTCCTTGTTCCTTTCTGTGGAAGAGCGTAGGCTCGAAATGTTAAAGACTTTTTCAATTCCTAAGCGTTATACTAAAACATGTTTGTTTTCTACACCACCTGTCTTCGTCTTTTGTTTTTTTGTGAATTCTCCCTATATATATCTACATATATATATATATATATATATATATATATATATATAAATAAGGATTGCCGGAAATGATTCAAAGTGGCCAGTAGTATGTACTTGGATAACATAAACAAACTACTGGTATGTCAGATGTCATACAACAAAAATTCTTGATCCGCTAAAACTATTTCCACCTCTAGTGGATGCGTCATAATTACCAAATAACACTTGAGAAAGGGAGATAAGCTTAAGACACAAGCATTCTCTAAAACTGATGTGCCTTTAAGGAAAAGGAGAGGCCAGTTGTCAGGAGAGGAGATGGTTTTAGTTTAGTAGATCCAGATTTTTTGTTGTATAGTATTTGACACACAGGTATTTGTCTATATATTTAGGAAGCTAGGGCATGCACTCCACCCTACCCTGCCCACTGGGGTTGGGAAGGAGGGATTTCGAAGTGTTCCACCATCCCCCATTTTGTGTGAAAAGTGTATTATATATGCTTTGAGATATGTGGAGTCTGAAAATGAAAATAGTTTCTCTTCTATGATGCACCGTTTTGAAGTAGTTAGTAAGACACGAGAAATGTACATATACTTTGGAAATGCCCATTTAATTGTTTAAGCATTGTACTGGATAAATTGCGAAAATAACTGAAATAGTTCAAATACTAAAAAATAAGCATACTCAATATGATTTATACAAAATAATTTACAAACATGAATGGGTTATTTCCCTTGGATATATATATATATATATATATATATATATATA
>NC_069000.1:7909452-7914436 GCF_001194135.2 Octopus bimaculoides
ATATATATATATATATATATATAATTCAAAGAATATATATACATGTATACACACATATATGTACATACTTACATCTACATGTGTATATATATGCATATCAGGGTACAGGACGTTAGAATAATGAACTACAGACAACGGAACGAACACATAGGAAAACGGAAAGCCACTTGGAATATTCCTTCATCAGCTGCCTCTATTCTAACCTGACGTTTCGAAGATAAGACAGAACGTACTCTAGAATAGTCTCTTCCTGAGTAGTGGATCAACCCACTACACAGAGGATTCCAAGGTGGCAAACACAAACCAAGACAGGAAAAATTGGACAGTGAAAACAACATTCAAAAGCCGTACGGCTTTTATATATACACACACATCATCATCATCGTTTAACGTCCGCTTTCCATGCTAGCATGGGTTGGACGATTTGACTGAGGACTGGTGAAACCGGATGGCAACACCAGCCTCCAATCTGATTTGACAGAGTTTCTACAGCTGGATGCCCTTCCTAACGCCAACCACTCAGAGAGTGTAGTGGGTGCTTTTACGTGTCACCTGCATACATACATATATATATATATATATATATATATACACATATACACCTATATATATACACGTAGGTTTCGCTTTATGAGTGATCTCCAGGAACAATTTAACCTGTATATCAAGGCATTACTGTACTTTGTACAATACTGGTCAAACTATAAGCATTATCAACCTCATGATAAGCATTTGTGTTTAGCACACTGACAGGTTTTACAATAATGAATCTATGCAACCCACTGATGAGTGTAAAGAGATAATAATCATATATAAATAATTAGATTCTTCAAACTTTTAGGTACTACAAGGGTAATACAACAGATATTACCTTTTGCAAATCTAATATTGTTTTGTGTATCAACATCATCATCATTAAACGTCCATTGTCCATGCTGGCATGGGTTAGATGCTTTGACCAGAGCTGGTCAGCTGAGGTGCTGCACCAGGCACTAGTCTGATCTGGCATGGTTTTCTATGACTGGATGCCTTTCCTAACACCAACCACTCCGAAACTGTAATGGGTGCTTTTACGTGCCATTTACATGATACCAGTATCTGCCATGACTGCTATTTTACTTGGCTTGGTGGGTCTTCTCAAGCATGGTATAATGCCAAATGCCTCAGTCATTTGTCATTACCTCCATAAGACCTAACACTTGAAAGGTGCTTTTCACATGCCACCGGCATTGGCCATTTTGCCTCCATTTACATTTGTAATTTATTTTGTATTCTTGTTATGGTCTTAAAAACAAATTTATGAAATTTTAAAAAAATTATTAATATTGTTAATGGTTATCACCTCAATTAAGTATTACCCATCTTGATTCTTAATATCACTTTAACATGTCTATTGAGTATGTGTGTATAATTTCTTGTCATTTTTTGTGTCTATTTTATTTATAATAATTTATGGTATCGTATGCTGGAACGAAAACAATTGCAGTGTGTAAGGTGTTTATAAGCAATTTAAGAAACACACAAAAACTGTTAGATTCACTTCAACATTTAAATTTAATTTGCCAAAATATTTTTGTCGTTTTGAGACTGCGACCTGTTCACTGAAAAAATTCTGTGCTGCATCTCTCTCTCTCTTTCTATATATATATATAATATACGGCAATAAGAAAATGGAGGGGATCAAGAGGTGGTATTCATCAACTTTTAGACATTATATTATGTCTATTTATTTTTTAAAAACAACTTTTTACTCTCACCCATTTATTACATTCAGTAGTGTAATTGCCATGCAATGAAAAAACACTTGTGTATTAATAATTGGGTATTCTACCAGCAGTATATTGGATAGATATTATCGCTTAGTTGGTTGGATTCACAACCTCTAAGTCTCTTGGAATTAAATATATATCAGAGGCAACTCTAGGTCATCAGCGTTACTCGGGCGCATTACAGATTTCATCACTTTGGCTCAGCAGAGATTTTGCATAAGACACATGCCTGCTTGAAGAATTTCACGTTTTTATACAATATTTCTAGCTCCAAATGGCTTATTTTCTATATCTATGTCTTTCTCCATTTCTAGGTTAAGGGTAGAAATGAAGCAATCCTGCAAAACGTAACTGATCTTTACACAGGCGCACAGAATAACAACAATCAAATGATGACAGCTGAGTGCACAACAAACATCTGCAATCTGACTGCTGCCTGTATTCTTGGTAAGAGATACCAGTTAGTCTTCTACACCTTCCAGGCTTGTTCGTATTAGCTTGAGTTGCTGGATAATTTTTTGTCCTTTTAAGAATATTGTAGAACAGAAACTTTTCATAGATTGGAATTTAAATCCTAATCTCTATAGAAATTTATTGTTTCAAGAAAACATTGAATTCAGATTACTTTTAATTTTTACAATTAAAAATAACGACTCTGGCTGTAACTTCTGAGCCCGAGTCAGGCGCGTGTGAACGATGTTGAGAGAACACCTGCTACGAATGATTCTTTTTAACACAGGGCAGCTCTAAGATGACTGCCAGACACTGAATGAAAAGAAATGAACTGTGACCAAGCTCAATAAAAGGAGCCTGAGTTATTGGCCGCAGTTACATACTTGAAGTCAGAGTTGGCAGAGATTAAATCAGCTTGCAAATACATGTTTCAGTTTACTAAATTTATACTTGGGCTAAGCCCGAACAGCCCGAGTGGCAGAGTTGCCACTGATATATATATATATATATATATATATATACATACATATATATACCTGTGTGTGTCTTTGTCCTCTACCACCATTTGACAACTGATGCTGATGTGTTTACGTCTCCGTAATTTAGCAATTCAGCAAAAAACTTAAGTACTGGGGTTGATATATTTGATAAAACTTCTTCAAGGCAGTGCTCCAGCATGGCCACAGTCCAATGATTGAAGCAAGTAAAAGGCAAAAGATATGCAACGTGACAGTGTGAATTAAAGTTATAACAATAACTCTTGATGGAGATAAGAAAAACAGAACAAGAAAATGGTTTTCAGAGTATATTATATAAAAATCTACCTATTTTACACATTTGATATTCAAATTCTAAAAGTTGTTGTCAATAATATTCTTGTAACATAACAAAATCATGTAACATAGCTTAAGATAATATATCATGTACAATAGATTCTGTTATTAACAAAAGAAATGAAATAATTGCTTAACCCTTTACCATTCAAATTATTCGGTCAAATGTAATGCTTTTTCATTCATTGTTTTTAATTAATCATGCATTGCATCATAGCTTTGAAAGTTTGATGAGGTGGTTGTATATTTTGTAATGGCAATGAAGGGTAGGTGTGATAGGCTGGATCTGGTTGGCCAGAACATACAATGGGTAGCAAATTTGGGCCGGATATGGTTGGTTTAAATGCTAAAGGGTTAAAGTGACTGATATCAGTAACATACAAAATATTTGTTGCATTAAAAAATATATAATATAGAATTCAACAAGGCTCTAAATACTCCTTACTCTTGATTTAAGGAAGTATTTCTAGATCAGTGCATTTGCAGGTTAGTAACTGAAAGATGTGTTAGTTATAGAGTGTGTGACTTAGTGATAAGGATGTTCAACTCATGATTATAAGATCAGGATCAGCAGTAGCTTGTGTATAGGAACTGCAGAACCCCCTAATTCTTTTTTATACTTGTACATTATATAACCCTCAATGTCAGTAGCTATCCCCTAGTTTATGAAAAAAAAAAATAATACAAAAATCCTTGTATAGAACTGTGCCTTTTGCAGTTCTAGCAACGTGGAGTTTGGCTGTTGCGTGTATGCTCACATATCTAAGATAGGAAGCTGCACGTTAGGGAGAGAGGGCACAGTGGTTCATGCAGTGCCGACCCCGGTGTGCTGGTGAAAGGTAGCGTTTCTTTTTGATTGTGTGTGTTGTGTTTAAAAACGTGTTTATATTCTTGAATGTGATAAAGTGTAGACTTAGTTTATTATCCTGCTTCCAGCTACGTTGTCGCTGCCAGGATTTAAAATAAAAGGGCAGATTTTCTCACCTTATTTTGTGATTTAGGGGGTGATTTTTGAAAAATAAGGGAGAGTTTGCGGCAGTATTCAGTGAACCAATTAAACACACTACCCGGCAGTGGCTAAAATGCAAACCGATCAAGTTTATGTATAAATATTCTATTTATATGTTTGTTTCCTTTTACACAATATTAAAACAACAGCTGAACATTTTCTGAAGCAGTACCCCTACTAATTTTATCTACAAGTTGCCACTGGTCAGGATTGATTCCCAGCAGTGTATTGTGTTCTTGAGCAAGGCACTTCATTTCATGTTGCTCTAGTCTAAAAACTGAGTTTTACCTGTAATTCAAAGGGTCAATCTAGTCCCATTCTGTGTCATACAGAACCTCCTTGAGAACTGCATTATATGTACTCATATATGTGAAGTGCTCAGCCTCTTGCACATTAATTTCATAAGCAGGCTGTTTCATTGATCAAATTCAATTGGAATACTCATACTACAGGTATTGATGTGTCATTGAACAAAGGTGAAATATATAAAAAAAAAACAAAAAAAAAAAACGAACAGAACTGAAAGATAAATCAATTACTGTTAACAGTAGAAAAATTAGTTGGAAAATGAAACTAATAATCGACTTTCAAAACAAAGTTTAGGATATCACAATCACTAGCTTTTTTCAATATGGTGATAAAAATATAAAAAAGTGTCTGTGTGTCATTGTGAGTAAAAGAAATTGAAAATATATGTTTGTGGTAAAATCGGAATCTGACTAGCAGTCAGTTACACTATATTCATACCATAACCAAATATATTAGACATTTTAAGCCTGTATTATTATTATATTTCGGCTTACAAATTAAAAAAAATAATAAATAATGGAGTTCTCGTTTCAACACACCATATAACAGCATTGTTTTTTTTATATATATATATTTTTTGGAATTTTCCAAAAACTTTTGCGCATTTGTGT
>NC_069000.1:7914446-7917479 GCF_001194135.2 Octopus bimaculoides
AAAAAAAAAAATGGTATTTAGTTCATCAATTTCACAAACACACATATATATATATATATATATATATATTACTAGCGAGAATCGTAACTGGAGCAGTCGAAGCTCTCTCACCTGTGTACCACAGGGTACGTGATACCTCAACGGAGGGTGGAGTTCAAATACCAACTCTTTTCTAAGGCAAACTCGGTTATTGGGTACTGCGATACATCAGGATATTTCTTGGTTATATTTCCTCTAACCTTTATCAACATATCTGTAATAGACATGTGCTTAGAACACTCACCGAATACACTGACAATTTCTTTGATGAATACAGAGCCTTCTTTAGGGTCCCTAAGGGAAACATATCCTGGTGATGTTGAATAAGCGATGACTACATCGGAGCGAATAGCAGCTTGGTGATAAGATTCCTTCGAAATTTCATCTCGACATGCCTGGATAATGAATAACTTAGGTTTGCCAACCAAAGCAGCACAGTTTTGGGCATTGAAGTAAGCAAGTACATCGTCTAGATTAATGACATTTCCATCAACTCCTACCAACTGATTTATGTTTTTGCCATGTGTAAGAATGGCAACAACGCAACAATTAGCTTTTTCTAATAATGACATCTGAGAAAATCCCCATAAAGCAAGTTTCATATCGATAGCACCTACATTTTCTTTTTTTTCACAAACGAAATCTAATTCCGAGAATAAATTCATCAAATCAATCATATCTTTTTTAGATCCATTGCGGTTGAAAGAGGCATCTTTAAATGTATCGTTGTTTATAACATAAAACAAACCTTTTGGTTCTGACGACATCTTATAACACGCCAAATGACCGACGGTTGGACCACTTTCCTCGCTATTTTCATAACTGGGATCATTCTCTTCATAAAAATAACTGCAGAGTGACTGAGTTTCCTCTTGGGGCGAAAAAGTTATTTCATAATTGTTTTCATCAAAGTTTTCCGTTGGAGAAATCGGTGAGTTTGATAGTGTCAAATTAGATATACTTTCGTTAATACGTTTATATTCATTTGTGCTCAGTTTGGGTCTATTTGTTTCTATAAGTTTGTAGACACATTTCGCTATATTATCGGCAATATGTTTCTGTTCGGAGTAAGAGAGACACTGTAAGAATGATACAAAGTGTTTGTCAGAGCGACGAGGAAGTATATCAATTAATTCTCTAATCTGGGCAGTTCTGTGAGGTTTGGAATCAATTATTTCAATTTGACTAATCGGAAACACGTTCTCTTCTATGAGAAAATCTCTCAAAGTCGAATATTCGATATTGCGCACGAGAAACACTCGATTTTTGATCAGTGCTTCCATATAAATATGGTTCATGGTTGTTGTTTCATTTTCTAACGTCAAACTAGATTAAAAAAAGGTAACTTATTCGTAAACACCACTTCACGGTTCCTCATGGAAGAATAGAGAGTATTCTTTAGGGTCCCAGACGGGAACATTTGATATTTTTTTTATCACTCAGTGGAATTTTAATTTAGCGTGACGAAATCTTTTGCTTCGTACTTAAACATACTGTACCAATGATAATAGTAATTCCGGGAATTTCATTTCATATAACACCGCTTTACGTCATGATCCACTTTATTCGCTTAGCTCATTGCATGACTTTTAGGGTTTTCCCCCGAAATATTTATAAGTCACAATGTGACTTAAATATATAATGATATAAGTTGGTATGTGACTATACAGGTGATTTAAATTATAGTAAGTACTCTGATTATAGGCCAGTGAATTGCTAGCGCCTACATTAAATGCCTAGTGACTTTTAGCTGTGTGGTAAGCAGTTTGCCTCCCAGCCACAAGGTTCTTGGTTCAGCCCCACTGCGTGGCACTTAGGGTAAGTGTCTTTTCCTAGACTCGGGCCAAGCAAAAGCTTTGTGAATTAATTTGGTTAATGGAAACTGAAAGAAGACCGTTATATATATATAATTAATAATATCGAAGGGTAATTAGGAATATTAGAAATTTCTACTAGCATGTAAAAATTTAGTCCATAGACTATATATAATTCATATAAATACAGTGTACATTTAAACACACAAGAGGTATCCATCATAGGATTCCCCTCACGCTAGAAAGAACAGCTAAGTTCCAAACCACTATTAGGGATAAAATTTCAAAGGGAATGAAAAATAAATGGTAAATGTTTTTATTTTTCATTCCCTTCGAAATTTTATCCCTAATAGTGGCTTGGAACTTAGCTGTTCTTTCTAGCGTGAGGAAATCCTATGATGAATACCTCTTATGTGTTTAGATGTACACTGTATTTATATATATATTGGCAATATATCATATATCCGAATAAGAAGCACATTCTTAAGTGTAGAGCAGTAAAGTATTAAAGCAATAAAGTTAAAGTCTGGTCATAGACTGATCAATGGTTTCGCATCCACGAAAGCCGCAGGCCAAGGAGATAGCCGTATTTTCCAAATTGGCTCGTCTAGGGGAGACAACCCGTCCTCGCCAACGCCGGAACTTTTATTCACCGATGATCTTTTGTCAAATTGACCGTAACAATTTACTATCTCGGAGAATTGTTATTTAAAAACTCTTTGTAGCTTAGTTACGGAAGAATTAGATAATACATGTAAACATTGACCATACAATTTTTATGTCGTAACTCTCTACGACAGTCTTCTTTTGACTGATAAAAATATACTGTAAATATTAAATGTACGTAAATAAATTAATTTAGTAAATGATTTCTTTATCTTCATTGCTTCAACCTATTGATGAAATTTATTTCTGTAACTATTGAAACTGTTATTATAACGTTCAGCGTGCTGGTGTATATAACTCACCATAGCATTTATGTTGTCTGAGCTAGAATTTATGTATGGTGATAAATACATATAATTAAGTTATAAGTGACGAATTTATCACCACAGGTTCTTGCTAAATAAATAAATAAATATATTAATTATATTTTCAAGTCGAACACGTTATAAACAGATTAAATTATCTAATTGTTATAGGTAATTTTCCACCATTATAAATTGCCACTCGTCATAAT
>NC_069000.1:7917987-7924593 GCF_001194135.2 Octopus bimaculoides
ATATATATATATCATCACACACACACAGAGCTCCTTCAAGCAATTTACCTGAAGATCCAGTGGGTGCCTATAGGTAAACTCAGAATAGCAAGAAGATGGTTTGACCAAAGTAATACAAACATATATAGATACAGGGTGCAGGGAATAAATTGCTATGAAATTGCTGCTCCTGTGGTGCAATTTGAAAGCGTTACTAGTACTGTTATGAAATATCCACAGGGGCTGTAATTTCATAACCTTACAAGTAACGGTCTTCTATGTTCCTCTCTCAGCCAAGAGGTCTTTGTCTTGAGCGCTTATGGGTGCTGGTGTCACATAAAAAGCACCTATGCTGGTGGCACATAAGAGTGTCTAAGCTAGTGCCACATAAAATCACCTGTGTTGGTGTCATCTAAAAGTGCCCATGCCGGTGCCACGTGAAAGCATCCATACCAGTTCCATGTAAAAGTGTCTGTTCTGGTGCCGTGCACCCAGTTCACTTTGAGAAGAGCTTGCTATTAGGTAGGGCATCCAGCCACAGAAACGATGCCAAAACAGGCAATTGGAGCCTGGTGCAGCTCTCTGGCTGGCCAGCTCCTGTCAAACTGTCCAACCCTTGCCAGCATGGAAAACAGACGTTAAAAGATGATGATGATGATCTATCAGTTTGAAAATGAATCTATAATACTGGATGCTTTGGTTAAAATACACACATACACATGTATGTATGTGTGCGCGCGCGTGTTCGTCCAATTTGAGAAACCCTGCCAACTTGTTATCTAGCCATGCAACGCTGTCATAGCGCCATTTTCTAAGTTATAGAGTTGCATAGCAACACCCTATTAGATTAATTTGAAACGACCTAATTATATAGGGTGTATAAAGCTTCAGAGTTTTAGAAAAAGTTTCACTGAATATCTATCTTTCTCTTTAAATTTAAATTTAGAATCGATTGATTTTTAACATCAAGAAATATCAAATTTGTTTGTAGTCTGCTAGAATCATAGAAGTGAGAACCATACATCCAGAATTACCTCCCTTGCCTCTCTGTTACCGCCATTTTCTAATTGTAGAAAATATTTCTTCGAGTCAAATCACAAATCAATTCTTAAATAACTTCATCACTTCATGTTTATAATTATAAACAAGAACTTTCTCTTTCGTTGCTTCTCGAATCACTTCGCTGGTGTAACACTGACTGATGCTAAAGCTAGAATAACCTCCCTTATTCTAATGCCATCGCCATATTTCTTTCCAAATCTGCGACTTTCGTGCGATGCCGCCGAATTTTACATGTTGCATCCTTTATAAGTATCATGTTGACACATATCAGGTATTATACATCGTTTCATTATTTAATAACTACTTATACATTTCAGTACATATGAAATAATCTTTTTTTCTTTTGTATGTATGAAATAATGTTTAATATGGTCTTCTTTTGATTTGTGTTTACACTCTTTCGTAAATTTAACACAAAATGTTGATGTTTACTTTTTTCAAGTCACTATATATTTTGTGTTTTTATGTTCCAGCTAATTAGAATTTATTGATACCAACTTTAGAAATTTAGATGGATATTCTGTAGCGACGAACGAAAGTAATCTAATGTTTATATGATCAACCGAACATTACTGATATGAAAAATTAAATATTTTTTGTTTCTCTTCTTAATCCAAGTCTACCTAGATGTACCATTGATAAAACTCACGTATTTGACAGTGCTGCTTCTACTTACCTATGGTATCTATAAACATGTTAGGAGATTTGAGTCGGCCAAAATATCGTCTTGCTCGGCAGTCTGACTTGTGTTTTTACATTTTAAAGTGAATGTTATCAAGAAACTTATTGAGTAACATAAAGAGAAGACATACAATAATGATAATAAATAGATAAATAAATATATCTTGTGAAAAACAGCACAATTTACTAAGGTAAATAGTAAGAAAATGGTTACAAAAAGAGTAAAAACAGGCAGGAAAAGAAATCAGTAAATAAACAAAATACAGAGGTGTACACACATCCTCAATTATACATTGTACCTGAGAACTGCGGCATTATCTGCAGATTATGACAAAACTGAGATACAGAATTAACCAAGCATTACGGATATTTTTCTAAGTCTGGATGTTAATAAAGTCAAAAGTTCCTTGTCAGTGTTTCAGCTCCTCAGAACGTCTTAAAAGGCTGGAAAATGTAATTTAACAAAAGGTTATAGTATTTCAGTGCCTTGTTCAGGATATTTGTCACTTCTGCTACAATATTAAGGGTATCTGATGGAGGAAATAAACTATGCTGGTAGTGGCATCCCATTTGAAACATCTGCTTCTATCGCCCCCCCCTCCCAACCACCACAACAAGTTAAATTCTTTTTGCCCTGGGACAATAGTTGCCCACTGGCTCCATAGTTAAAGGGTTATTTACTCCGACTAGGATTTGTTTTATCACTAAGTTTATCTTGTGGCAACCATAGCGACCTGCATTCAGTTGATGACAATATATGAAGCTTAGCAAGAGATTGGCAGTGCAAACACCTTATTCTCCCAGATTATCTCAGCTCAGAATCTGAGGGTGATGGAGATACAGAGTGCATCTGGGCTAAGTAAACCACAGGCAAATTATCAATCTAATCATCAGAAAATTTGGCAGTTGCAGAACAGTGCTTCTCTACGAATTTTTGCCTATGGACCCCTTGATTCCTATTGTACTCAGGTGGACCCTCATAGCCATTTGATGTCAAAAAGTCTACCTTGGCAGAATTTAATAATGATAAACCAGACATAACAAAAATAGTTAAGGTAAAGAGAAGCTGCTTACTAATTGACTCATCATGTCTGTTTGATGCCAGGATTGAAGAGAAAGAGGATGGGAAACTAAAAAAATACAATCCCTTCTGTTGCTGATTAAATTAGGAAAGGTAGATTGTTTTGTTTCTATTTTAAGATAATTCCTTAACTCATTCAGGGCTAGTTTTAAATTTGTTTTCAATTTACAACTGTGTCTTATCATATAAGACATCAAATATGATAATCAGATGAGGCAGACAATATTTTCACGTTATAAGAAAAGACAAAAAAAAAAAATGTTTGATGCTTTATAAGAAAAGAAAGAAAGAAAACTGTTTCATATAATTATCTGTTGATTGGTGCCTCCCCCTCTTTGTTTCACATCATAACTTATTGATTGATGCCTCCCCCTCCCTGATTTCCTGTCACATTTCTCTGTTGTGTATTTATTTTATTTATTTATTTATTTTCAGAATATCCTGATAAAACTGCTCATGGCCACTTGAACTATGCAATGGAACTGGTGTTATTCTTCAATATTACATCAATTCTGACTGTTGAATCTGTTTCATAAGAGTTGTAATGTTCATGGTTGGACAACTGAAGCACTACCACCCACAATGGTAAAGCTTTACTCCTGCCATGTCTTCAGATTCTAATAGAAATATCTACTGACAGTTTGATGATGATGATGATATGTGGATATTTATACATGGATTAAAGCATAGTCAAATCTCTACAGAGAGACCTGCTATGAAATAGTTTAATAATTACTTTGCACTCGCACGTTCCTATCTCTTTGTCTGTGTGTCTATCTTCCATCATCATCAACAACATCAGCAGCACATTTTTGTAAGGTATTTTCCAAAATGGCTGAAAACTTCCAATGTAAATATTGTAATGAAATATTTACATCTTTGGCTGATCTTTCACAGCATAAAAAAATTCATACTTTCTCGTGTGACATTTGTTCCACTGAATTTTTGTACAAATCTTTATTGTCAACACATCTGAGGACACACCTGAAGAAGCCTTTCAAATGTGCAATATGTTGTCGCAACTTTGCCAAATCAGTGCAGTTCAATGCACACATGAAAACACATGAGACTGTCCCTTGTTATAAATGCGGTTTCTGTAGCCTCACTTTCACCACAGCTAGCAATATGCTTTGCCATATTGAAGAACATCTGCGTACCCGGTATCAGTGTGGACTCTGCTCCAAAGGGTTTGAGTTACTTGATGACCTTTCTGAACACTTGCGACTGCATTTCAAAATAAAATCTCTTGGACAACGCAGTAAAAGACCAACTGTTGTTAGCAACAGTAAAGAAACTGTATCGGACCCAACCTCTACGTCAACTGTTGCTGATGTCTCTAAGACGTGTGATCCTAATGAAGATAAAAATGGTGATATCACAACTCTGTCTAAGGATTGCAACGAAGCAGCTAAGCGCAGTGCTAAAGTGCACCAGTGTGAATACTGCAATGCCACATTTAAACGTAAACATCTGTTGACCACTCATCGGAGAATCCATACTGGTGACCGGCCATATAAGTGTAGTTATTGTGATAAGAACTTCAGTCGTTATTATGCAATGGTGGCCCATGAAAGACTCCACACTGGAGAACGTCCGTATAAATGTAACCAATGTGATAAGTCATTTACTGTCTCTAGTCACTTAAATGTTCATTTCAAACTAAAACATATTGGTTTAAGGCCTCATAAATGTGACAGATGTGACAAAGCTTACCGTAGTCCAGGAGAGCTTCGCATTCACATCCGTTCTCACACTGGGGACCGACCTTTTTCATGTGAGGTCTGTGGGAAAAACTATGCAACCCAATGTTCACTGACCATTCATAAAAAGACGCACTCACCAGACAAAAAACCTTACATTTGTGAATTGTGTGGTCTCTCTTATAAGCAGCCGAGCAGTTTAAGTGTCCATATGCGTACTTCACATGGAAGTGACAAAGAGAAGAAACATCACTGTGAATTCTGTCAAAAGAGCTTTCATATTGCCGGAAGCCTGCTGCGGCACCGGCGCATCCACACAAACGAAAGACCTTATTTATGTGATCTTTGTGATAAGTCATTTCGGGAATCTTCAGCTCTCAAAACCCACAAAAGGCGACAACATCTTGGTGAACGTCCATATCATTGTGATTGTTGCGACAAGTGTTTCTGTACCCAAACGGATCTTACTAGACACAAAAAAACCCACAAAGGTCTTGCTGTTCTTTCATCTCTGGCAGTTAGTATTGCTGAAAATAAGCTGAAAGATGTACCTACTTCTCAGTCTCTCTATTCAAAACCTACTGAGGAAATCCAATTAACTACTTCACAGCTACCAGTAACCATAGCTCAGCCCGTTGTGTCTCCTCTGACTGTGTCTATCCCACAACAAACAATGTCTCCTTTGACTGTTTCTGTTACACAAGAAGATCCATCTTCCCTAGCAGTACCCATCACTTCTGTATCGAGCTCTCTAGAAGAAATGTATGTGGTACCTCAAACCCCAAATGAAATAACTTTGTCTCATGATATTTCATTACACCCCGAAGAAACTTGTGAAATAACTGCTTCTCACGCAGTGCAAATATCTGAACAGTTACAAGATGTGTCGGCTGATGTGTCAATGCCCACTGTCCAGGATGTGACCTTATCACATGACTCTATGGTGGTTGTCACTGACCAGCAGTCACCTGCTATTGGTTCAATGACATTAACATTACCTGTCTCCTCTATCCATCAAACTCTTCCCTTACAAAGTGATGTGGCCCTACATTTTTCACCTCAAATGTCTCTGACCATCCCTAACAGCGTTACTTCGTCACATTCTGTTGTACCAACCACTTCTCAGACAGTAGCTCTCTCACAAGTGGTCCACTCCCTTACGTAGTGTGGAAACGAGTTATAAATCTTGTAATTTTGGCTACTGGATGTTTAGCAGGTACTCCAAATGTCATTCAAGCCTGACAAGTATTGTAATGACAAACCTGACGTAGATATCTTGTTTTGATGAAAAACCTGACCTTGATGTCGGTAACATGACACTATTAATAATAACTGTTACCATGGTGATAGTTACATCAGTCTACTTAGCATTGACTCTCTATTTAGCGTTGATTCTACTTAGCAGTGACTCTCAACTCCAATCTGGGTCAGCTTAAAAACCTTCTGCATTAATTTTGGATTTGTAAATCAATCCAGTTGTTGTCGGTGGGTCAAGAAGAGATCATTAAATAAGGAGAGAGGAAATGATACCTTCAATGAGTTTGTTGTTATAAATGAATGTAAGTTGTTCTCATTAATTAGTTTTTCTGTTAATTAAAGAACACAAGAAATCCATTCAGCATCTAATTAAACCCACTCCCCTCACTTCAAAAATCACGTTCAGTTATGTTCAGTTTGTGGAAACAAGGAAGAATTCCAATTAATTTATTTATTTCAATTTCTATTTTCAATCATTGAACTTTACATAAATGTTCAATTTTGAGAAATAAACAGCAATTTTATATTTTTGACATCATGTTTTATCTCATTTCTTTCTTGATTTGGTTTAATCTTGGTTGTTTTTTTTTTAATGTTGGTCAGTTATTTTTAGTGTTTTGACAGAAAAAAAGTCATTGTAAAATCGTTTTTTAATGTAAGCATGCCCAAACAAGTCGAATGCTTACACAGAGTAGGTTTTACAGCCACATCATCCAAACCGACTGGGTGAAACTGGGCTTAGCTGCTAGTATATATATATATATATATATATATATTTTATATATTGATATATTGATATATATATTTATGTTTATATATATTTATATATATATATAGATAGATGTC
>NC_069000.1:7924801-7934801 GCF_001194135.2 Octopus bimaculoides
CTCTCTCTCTATATATATATATATATATTTATATGTATTTATATATGTTTATTTATCTATTTATAATGCACTAATACCTTGACATCCTTGTTACTTATTTGCTTTTTATTCACCTAACTTCATGCTGTGCATACAATACCGGACTGACTTGGTGCCTCAACCTAAGTGCCTAATTCAACTGAATCTGAATTATTTCTATATGGGTGCAGGAGTGGCTGTGTGGTAAGTAGCTTGCTTACCAACCACATGGTAAAAGCACCCACTACACTCTCAGAGTGGTTGGCATTAGGAAGGGCATCCAGCTGTAGAAACTCTGCCAGATCAGATTGGAGCCTGGTGCAGCCATCTGGTTCGCCAGTCCTCAGTCAAACCGTCCAACCCATGCTAGCATGGAAGGCGGACGTTAAACGAACGATATATATATATATATATATATATATATATATAATAATAATAATAAAAACATGTATCAGAAAGAAGCAGACTCGAAGAAAAAGAGCAGTAATTATTACAACAAAATTTTTCTATATAGAGTTACCCTAGGTTTCCTACCCACAAAGCCAAAGCCTTGTGGACAGCTTGTCAGACTCCATATGAATACAAAATTTGAAATATCTACATTGCAGACGTGAGGAAACGCTCAGAACTAGAGGAATACGATTAAACGTTAACGAGGATGGATTATTTCCCCTTAATCAGAGGTGGGGGGACCTTAGGCTTAACGAGCAAACAAGGAGATCCAATTTTCTAGTAAGTAGTACTTAAAGCGGATGCATTTAGAAAACACTTCTTTACAGCTGTTTAATGCACCAGGCTTCTAAAGAATTTTGGTTCTCTCCGTGATGCAGGATTTGAATTCTTAGTGTCTTTAGTCCATTTCTCTATTGTCTCATTCTCCTTGAACTTGTGGGAAATACCGATATTAAACCCTTCTTAGTTATCCAGCTGTTGTCAGACAGGCGGGGAAGGGGTGTCTTGTGCCTTGCCCATGTCCAGTGCAGAGTCAGAGGTATATTATTATCAGCACCATTCAAACGTGATCGATGCCAGTACTGCCTAACTGGTCCTCGTGCACGCACGCACCCAAGTAGTCTCTTGCCAAATTACTTAAGTTACCTCCCTTGCATATTCAGCGCGAGTTCTGAAAAGGAATTAGTTCCCTTCACATTACAGAAGCCACAACTTTCTTATGTAAATAAGAGTCATCTCCCTTACATAATTTCTTCTAATGTTTTGAGTTCAAATCCCACTGGAGTCAACTTTGCTTTTCATACTTCTGGGTCTATAAGAACCGCGATCGATGTAATTGACTAAGCCACCCACCTCACTAAAATTACTTAATATTTAGATGAATATGAAAATAATTTTGTGTGTCGAAGAGATGTAGACAAGTTCCACAACCAAACTGACACTGTTTCTTACACCATACCAAATTGTAATTCCTTTACCACAATATAGTCATCTCACTAGACATCTCACCCACCACACCCCGAGCTTTTTGATCTAGTCACCAATTAGTGTGGTCACACTGTGGAGAGCTTTTACTTTCCTAAACATCTCTTGGTTGGAACTTGTTGCACTTTGCTACTTTTATCAAAGCTATGGACAAGAGCAATTCTGTGAGCACTGTATGCAATAAGTTCATTATATATATATTATATTAAACCACTTTGCAACTTCTTAATCTCTTGAAAACACTAACTTGTATCCTCCTTTCCACAACCATCAACCAGGTCATCCATTCACCATGTACTCTTACCACCAACACCTACTTCCATATGCCTAACAAATCTCATCAACATTTATCTCCACATCCAATTGCTTCGTCAAATTCATGGTCCAAATATCCAAGTTCTTATTCTTGCTTCCACTCCTCTTCTCATCAAACACCCGATAAAACAGCCATACCTTTCACTGGCCCACCACAGCTCTTTTTCACAATGGATGTTAAGTTCTGCCATCATTGCTATGGTGATTAACTTTCAATGCTCAAATTAATCCATTGTACTCAGCATCTCAACTTCACCTTCAACTTGTGCCATCGAGTTACAGGAGTGACCACACACATCAGCTGAGTTAATCTGATTTGGGTCAAGTGGAGGATAGCAAGAGCTCTGTCCCGAGTTGTATAGACTCAGAGCTGGTTTCCTAGTTTCTGTGGCACCTATATTTCCCCTGGACAGGACGTCAGTCCACCAATTACTCATTTTTGCCAGCTGGATGGACCGGAGCAATGTGATATGAAATGTTTTGTCAAAGAATACAATACATTGCTCAGTCCAGGAATTGAAATCCCAATGTTATGATCATGGACCCAACACCTTAACCACCAAGCCATGCACCTCCATGGTAAAGTGGAGGCCTCAGAGTCCAGCAACTCACCTCAGAGCTATAAGATCATTAAAGTGACCACTGTTTCAGTGTCACCTTCAAACACCTTTCTTCCATATTCACTTCTGTCACCCCTGCCAACTTCCCAAACACCTCTGCCATTCCTGTCAGTTTCGTAAACACCTCTGTCTTTTACAAATCTCCTGACTCCCACTCCTACCTCGATTTTACTCCATTCCAACCTAATTATCACAAATGGCCATTCCTTCTCACAACACATCCACTCCTGCAGTCAACACCGTCTTTGATGTCCAGTCACACTACACGATCTATTTTTTTACAACAATATGGCTAACCCCAACCTAATGGCAATGCTATTTGCTGTTATACTTTCAATATTGATCAACCTACACCCTTTTGTCTCTCCATCACCAGCCATCTTCACTTCCTCTTCACCTTCCCTCCCACCAACCAACATTTCCAGAGCATCAACCCACACAACTTCTGTCTCTTCTAATGTGACCCTACCACTGTCCACGTCTTATCTACCTTCACTCCACTACTTCCTGTCTAAAATTAAAACTGGTTTCGACTTCTTGATGAAGGACCATTGTTCAAAATATTGATTTATCTTTGTTTGCAACACATTACATTAGCTTTGATGTGTCTGATCTGGATATAATGGGTAACAGAGACAATATTTTCCTAGTTCTAGTATATTTAGAGGAGCAGGATTTGCTGTGCATTGCCAGAGATGTGTGATATTGTAATCTGGACGATACAGTTGGCAATTTCTGGATCTATTTAATGTGATAGTCATTTAAAACTTTGCCTACAATGGGACTCACTGTGACTCCCCACACTACTTAGACCCCCTTTGGTCATGACTGACCATGGGATTGCACCTAGAAAGTTACCCTTCCAAGGCACAAGTCTGGGCAAGGTTGTTTATGGAAGACCAGCAGTCACCCATGCATACCAGCTTCCCCTCTTCACACCACTGTTATCCAAGGGAAAGGCAAAGGCTGATACAGCTTGGCACCTGTGACGTCGCAACTCATTTCTACAGCTGAATGAACTGGAGCAATGTGAAGTAAAATATCTTGCTCAAGAACACAACATTCAGCCCGGTCCGGGATTCAAACTCACAGCCTCACGATAGTAAGCTCGACACTCTAACCACTGAGCCATGCGCCTTCACTGAGCCATGTGGCTTCACTCCCCACACTATGCTCATAATATAGTATGAGAGTCACCAGTGACTCCCAATGGTGAGGCTTTTTTTTTATGAAGCCTCATATTATTGTGGTTCAAACTACATTATCTGAATTCTAGGAAATATACAGAACACATGTTTCATATTTCTTTTAGATGGTTTTCCATTTGAAATAACAGAAGCTGAGATAGGACCTGGTAGGAAGGATGAAAGTCACTGTCATCTCCATTATTGGAATTCTGCTCTCCATAAAACAATGCTTTTTTGAAAAAGAAACTGAAATATAATGTATTGAAAAAAAAAAAAAAAAAAAAAAAAAAGAAAAATAGAATAAATGAAAAAAAACAACCCCAAAACAAAAAAAAAACAATCCATAAATGCAGATATAATGGACATTTTAACACTTTTAACTTGTGTAACACTGGTTAACTCCTGCTGTACAGAATGACTTTAATATTCGTTCTATATGCATGCTATAAATCAATGTGGTAGTTTATATAGTGAACTAGAAGAAATATATGGCTAAAAAATTTAAAAAGCACATAATTTATAACAAAATTAGAGTGTTGGTGCAAAAAGAAATATGGCACAAAATGGATTTGGTAGACAAAGTGTTAACAGGGTTCAAAATCCAGAGTTCACCTTGTTTTCTCTGTTATGCATTCTGCTTCTTCTTCTTCTTTATTGATCATGAATAGGTCCAGTTTTAATAAAATTTGAAACTGGTAGCCTCATATATCATTCTTAATCATCAAACATAAAAAAATTTTATTGCTATCTCTTGGCTTCCTTTTACTGACCAACTTCTAAATTTGAACACGTGATGTGCCCTTGGTGGTTAACCATAACAGGGAAGACAATCTCTTCTAGATTAAATTGACTTTAGACAGATTTGAAAATTAGATCAAAAACCAAAGGTGTACGGAGCATATACATTTGATATATTTTTTTTTTACACAATATAAAATTCTTATATTTGAGTTTTTCTCTCCAAATTTTGCAGTGGGGCTCTGAAGAGAATTGGTTCTATGTATGACTTGTGAAGCTATAAGATTTGAGTGTAGTTACACTGGTCCCATCTTTTGTTATGGGATGTTGATCTTCAGTTAGCATTCTATGGCAACCTGTACTCACTTAAACGGCTGTAGTGTATGCTATGTCCAATACGAGGTTGCTCCCCACTGGGCTTGAGTAACCAATGTACAGCTTCAGTTCCAGATTGGAGATGTAAATGGTTGGTTGGAATAACCAAGTGTAATGATGTGTGTGACTCATTTCTATCTTTTCCTGGAAATTCTGAGTGTTTTTCTAACAGCGAGGGGTGGGAATGGGTAACAATGTTTTCCACTCTTGAAGGGTTGCTTTGGTCCTCTTTAAAGTGGGCCTTGAGCCTCTTGCTAATGATAACCATAAAGAGGCCCACAGGGGAGGGGGGATGTAGAGTCTGACATGCTTACCACATGTCTGTGCCCTGTACAGCACAAATTCAATCTGGTTGGTGTTGCTTCAACAGAGGATTTGGGAGTATATAATCTTCTGTAGAGACTGGATGTTATAAAGAGTCAGCACACAGTCTTACTCCCTGAACAAGCCATACAGTAACCTTTTTCAGATATTCATTGAACCAGTAACAGACCAGCAAAAGACAAAAGTACCATACAGATTTGCCTGTCTTGTTTTTGTACACTTCGACGATGTTAGCATGTTTTCCATACTGGAGAATATATTTCCTTGTTGCCTGCTTCTCTTATATAAAACTCTTGTACATAGGCAACCGTCCTCCTACAATATCTCTGTTGGAATATTGTTGGCTTAGAAGATTTCTTGTTTTTAAATTTTTCATGGCAGCAAATGTAGTGGTGGTTGGACACTTCACAAAATTCCTCCAGGATTTCTGAATAACCTGGTTGAAGTTTTCTCCCAAATTCTCTGCTGCTGTCGACTGGTCTTTCAGTAGAAATGTGCAGTCTGCTGAATGGTGCTGTGGAAATGATCCTGGTACCATAGAATATCTTCTGGTACCATAGAGTATCTTGCATCATAGGAATTGTGCACACACATTATTCAGTAGCAACAAATATACTGTTTTACTGACGAGGCATTGTTTGCAGAAGTGTGAGAACTTTACACTTATCTCTCCCGAGTGAGGCATAGAACAAAAGCTTCATGGTTTCCATGAACCAGAGTGGGGCAACAGCTGACATGCTCAGGGAGAGAAATGCTCCCTTCAACAAGTTTAACCCACAACTCCTATAAAGCTAATCAGTCTATTTTACGTACATGCTGAGTGCAACTATTCATCAAATGTTATTAAACAAATGCATGATGCATCGGGGGAGTGGGGTTGGGGTCTCCTCTCATGAAACAAATAGATATAGGGTGGAAGACATGCACAACTAGACACTCACCGCAAACAATGGAAAAAATTAACTTGCAGAAGGGAGACAGATACAATCTGGGTTAACCAAGAAATTTCATAAATTATTCAATAACAATATAAAAATTAAACTATTTCTCTAAGAGAAGTAACTTCACTGCCAAACCACAAAATCCATCAATATTTACAAACCGAAGAGGAAATGTCTAGAAATGTTGAAACTCAGAGTTGCGCCCCTTAGATAAGTTGTCTATCATATACGAAGAAATCACAAAGGAAAATGTTTGGTAAGACTGTTTCACATCAGTCTAATCCGTTAGCCTTCAGATTATTGCCAAATGTAATGCTTATTTATTCAAATCGTTTTGAATCAATCATGCATTATCTCATAGCTTTGAGATTTTGATGATGTAATTGTTTATTTTTAGAACATACATCGTAGGTTTGAGAGGTCCAGATCTGGTTGGTTTGAACATAAAACAAGTTCAAATGTTAAAGGGTTCAGAAACTTAACTTCAGATCCGGCTTTACGAACATACGCGCTCTTTCGTCCCCCACCCCCTTAGACATTGTCACTCCGTTCAGAAACACTGCAATCAATAATGAACAGGAAAACGCAACTGATCAACTTGCAGATATATTATCATATATTTTGTTTTCTCTTTCCAGAACATTTAATGCAGAAACATTGCACATCATTGTGACACGTCACCATCTTGTCTTTTGCCTACCATAAAAGTTTGCTATGTATAAATTTTTGGTTTCCTGCAAGTTACACTATAGCAGTAACTACTGGCTCTAAACACACACACACACACACACACACACACACGCAGAGGGGTGGGCAAAAGTAGGTACACAATTGCTTAATATGAGTGGAATGTTCTTTACATTTCTCTATTTCTTTTATAAACCTAAGTGGTTCATCAGTTGACTAATGATTCTGTGGGAGAAGCCTAGTTCATTGGGAGCACTACTTTTTATTTCTGCTGATTTTGAGTGAATGCTTAAGCCACAAGCATTTCATTTTTCACTATATCTACCCTCCACCCTTGTCCACCACCCATATCTCTGACCTCTTCTACTTCTATCATTATATGTCTTTCATTCTCCCACTCTTGCACTCTTTACTCACCAATCCCTGCCTGTCATAGCCCTATCTCTCATCTTTCCTTTACCTCCTACTGTTTTATTATTATTCATCCTTCTCTTCATCCTTTCTCTAATGCCAGTCATCACCTCCTCACCCTTGAGTCACTTCTATTGATATCCATTCCTCATTCTTATCATCTTCCCTCAATTCATATTTACTATCGACCATTCCTCCACCCATGTTCACCGTTCATTGCATTTACCCTTACATTCTTCTCTAACCATCCTTTACTTACCTCACAGACTCTTTCAACCATTACTCACTCACTCCCCCTTCCTGATCTTCTGTCCCACATCATTCTCTTCTATTCACCTTCTTATACCTTGAGTTCACAGTCTGACACCTCACCATTACCATCTCTATCTCCTTCAGTTACTTCACCCACACTTATACAATGTAAGGCAACCACATAACTCCTCTACAGCAACAAAACTGTTCTTGTTCTTTCTTTCATTCTCTAACAACGCCACCTCCCATTGTGCTATACCCCCACTCAGTTGAGGGGCTTTTTAGTGATGATCTCACTTATAGTGGTGCCATGAAAAATACCCCAGTACGGTTTGTAAAGTGGTTGGCATTAGGAAGGGCATCCAGCCATAGAAACCATGCCAAAGGAGACATTTGAATACAACACATCCTCCGACTTGTCAGTTCATGTTGAACCATCCAACCCATGCCAGCATAGCAGACGGATGTTAGAGGATGATGATGATGATGATGATAATGATACACACACACACACACATGTATGTAAGTATATATGTGTTTACATATGTACACACACACACACACACAATGTATATCTGAATATATATATGTCTCTATGGGTGTGTGTGTTATTTGGTATTGTTGGTAAATTTATTGTAAAACAACAAAGCATTGACTGATGGTGGGATTCTATTCATTTAGTTGAGTAGAAAATCTTATTGTTAATATTGGATTGACTGGGGCTTCAAGTTTCACCTTTAATAGCTTATTCAACCAGTCGCCTGACTGAATAAGCTGTTGAAAGCAAAACTTGAATACCCAGTCAATCCATAGTTTATACACACACACACACACACACACGTAAACATACAAAGATGCACGCACAAATGCATGTACACGCACACACAAACAAAACATGCATGCACACATACACACACACCACATACACAGCATGCCATTTCTAATGTGTATATTATGTACATCTTTCAATAAAGATTAAATTGTAGAATATTGTGATTTATATATACATATATATATATATTGTATATGACATATATTGTATATGGACAAAGGTGTTGTTAGTTAAAGGTTTTCAACAGGTAACCAATAAGCAGCCAATCAATAGTTCACTACATTTCTGATGGTGTATTTATGCAAAGGAACTGCATTTGTAAGACACTGGTTTCATCACCAATGCACACACACACACAATAATCTTTCATACAGCTTCTGCCTTCCAAGCTCCTCTCATGGTCAAAGTAGAAGGCATTAATGATAATGATGATGAGTCTCCGTCTAATGTTCTTGTTACCTCTTTGATACCCTTTAATCTGCCACCTCCCACTCTTTTGTTAGAATAATGAAGGAATAATTTAGATGTATTCATATTAAAACTTCCCTACTCTGGCTACCAGCTGTACCTCATTGCTTCCTCACTCTCTCTCTCATCATGCTGCCTGAGTAATGAAGGGTTATACACGATCACTTTGCATCTGACACATCCTCTGTTTATCCTCTCTTACCATCATCCATATTCTCTCATCAGTTCTATACGTCTTGCTACCTATCACTAACAACTTTTATCTCCATCATGCTCTTTTACCTCCAACCATTTCCACAATTATCTATCACTTGTGTAGCTTCTATTAATCTCTCACTCTTTCGTATTACACTCTGTTTCTATATTGTCACCTCAATCAGTCTGTTTCCAACTTCACCCTCACACCCCTTTCCTCATTTTCTGAAATCACTTTCATGGTGCCTAGAATGATGACAACATTGAGCACTGAGCAGTTGTCAGTGTTAGGAAGGGCATATAATTGTAAAGACCAAGCCCTAAATTAGAAAATACCAGCAAGACATGGTCCTTGAACCTGTCCAGATGGTCTATCTCTGTTATAAACCAATTAATCCTGTAACTTAATTATTTTAATCACAATACATTGTATTAATTTGTGTTAGTAATCAGCAAGTACCTGAGACCAAATAAAAGCTTTGATTTGAGCAGTGGTAACTCACCCAACCATATCAGAATGGATGTAAAATAAGGATGAATTAAGATGTTATTGGCACAATTATTATTATCATTTTTACACATAAAAACGAATTGAAAAAACTGCCTATGTTTAGTAAGGCAGCAGAACAGTTATTAGTTGCAGATATGTGACAATAAAGATTTCTTATGTGCCAGATGTATAATAATCTTTATAATTCAAAAGAAGCTGAAAAGAAAGAATGAAAACAGGAAGACTGAGCAGATGTAATAATGTTATATTAAGAAAACCAGCATTATAATGCACAAACCGTCAGTGTCACAGATAACGACCTCTGCTAAAGGTTACACTAATAACCGGAACTCGGAACAAAATAGTTTCCTTCATATTTCATTGTTGGTGCTATTACTATTGTTATTATTGTTGTTGCTGAGGTGGTCTCTAAGATAATACAAGTGAAAGGGTATGAAGTGAAGAGAGAAAGAGAGAAAGAAAGAAAGAAAGAAAGAAAGAAGGAGAGAGAGAAAGAGAGAGAGAGAGAGAGGAGAGAGAGGTGTGTGTGGGAGGGAAAGCTGCTGAGATAAAATGTCAGCAGAAAATAATGTAAGAATATCAACAGTATTGCAAAGGTAGTATTTCCAGGAGAACACTGCTGGAGATGTTTGTACAAACATAAAAGCATGTCAAAAGGTCAAAGAATTCATTGGAAATATTGCTGCAGA
>NC_069000.1:7939801-7955711 GCF_001194135.2 Octopus bimaculoides
CCACATCAGTTAAACACTTAACAACAGATCACTAACCTCTATTTTTAACTGCAATAATCTCTCACATAGACTTTATAGTGTGAGCTGGTTACTAGCAATGTCATTCTTTAGCTATAGAATTACTAAAATGGCCACTTTTCTATATATGATGAAAGTTCTAGAACTTAGGGGTATAAATTTAACTAGATAATACAAAGAGGAGGAATTAAATTCAAGAAATCTGTAAGTTTACTTACCTTCTTCTTAAGGAAGCTAAATTTATCAATAATAACGCCGATGACAAGATTCAACACAAAAAAGGAGCCAAAAATGATGAACATTACAAAATAAAAATAATAATACACACTGGCTTCAAATTTAGGTTGCTGATCCACCTGTGGAAGTAAGAATAAAGGTTAATTGGTGGAAACCACTGAAATAATAATGTTTACTATGATAACAGAACATATTGTAAGTAACGTAATTACAAATTTCACAACTAGTTCATCTTATACTTTTAGTGTTGCTATACTACTCTACATATCTCCATATATATGCATTCTGCTACATGAGAGATTGTGTTCCTCACCACACTTCTACAGAAGCTGATGTATCCCACCACAGTTCAATGGTACTCCATCAGCCTTTTCGCATCTCATCACGGCTTTACAGTGCCCTTGGTACTGCAAGAAGGCTCTACAGTACTCACCACAATTGTATGGTACATCACCATAATTCTATGGCACCTCACCACAGTTCAGCAATACTTCACTACAATTCTATTGCACGTCACTACAATTCTATGGTACTCTCTGAGTGCTCTTGTTTTAAATTAGAAACAGGTTAGAAGACATAAATCAATGATGAATTTAAGGATTTTATTGAAGAAGAGTCAGAGGAGGGATTGTACATTGGTGAGTGTTGGAGAGATTTTCATTTGCTGTATTGTTGAAGAGTGAAAAGAAGTCAGACAAGAATAAAAACTGGTTGTGTTTGGTTTTAAGAAAGATGGAATTAAAGATTCATGGAGAAGTGGTAGGCTAGTGTAGGCTTGTCATAGAAAGGGAAACCAACTGGAAGTTGTACAATGTGACATTAATGTGTAGTAGTCTACAGGCTTTGTATAGATGATACATCATTTATTATGGAGTGTAGTGTTGCTGTTCAGATGATGAAAGAACAATAGTGTCTAACTAGTGTCTAACTCTAGTCCCAAGCTGTTAGTAAGAAAAGTTATTAACAGAACTTGAACTCAGCATCATACAATTAACATTGTTGTGGCTTGAGAACATCCTTGGATTTGCTTTGCCACATTCCTGGCAGTAATGGTGTTTCTTAATGCCAGATTTCTATAGAAGACAAGTGAGGGATGTTAACTGCAAAGCAACTACAATGTCATCTAATATTGTATGCTGTATGTATGGGAAATGCATGTCACAGTGAAATTATGTAAAGTAATGAGAGGAAGCCGCAATAGCTTGTTCACAATATGATAAACTAAAAACACTGAAACTATTTCTCCTGTCAAAGTTGTTAATATTCAGAACTTAGCTGTACTATTCTGGGTTTCTCCTTGGTTAAAATAACTTCAGTGTAATATAGTTAAAAGAATAATTCAGTCTACACCATAGAAGAACAGCTCTATCACTGCACTGAATATCAATATATTGATGAAAAGAAGCTGATTTCTTTGATTTTGCTCTCTTGTCTTCTTCTGTGGTGAATTAGTAGATTAGTGTTGGTGAAGGGGAGTAAAATTTGGTACTTACTTCGGTAACATCTACCGCATCTGCCATAATTTCCATCCATCCTTCAAATGTAGCCTGTTGGGAAATAGGGTAAAATACCTTAGAATAAAAGCTTGAGGAACAAACAGTTGCCTTGTTTATATTTTACAATGAATTATTGCTGTCAACAGTTATCAATAGCTGAAGCACACTGAGGTGTACACACACACACACGCACACACACACACACACACACACACAGATATGTATATACAGAGAGAGAGGGGGGAGAAATAGGGGAGAGAGAGAGAGAGAGAGAGTGAGGCTATGTATTGTACTGTTAAGGCTATAAAAATATTGGAGATGAATTGTAGTTGGTAAGTGAATTACAAATACAAGGGAAAGTCAATAAAAAAAAATGAAAACTGACATCTACAGACTAATCAAATATAGATTTAAAGTATTGGTACGCTTGTGTGTGTGTGTGTGTGTGTGTGTGTGTGTGTGTGTACGTATGTAAGTATGTATGTATGAGGGCATCTGTCTCTCTATCTACCTACTTATCTCTCTATCTATCAATCTACTTTCTTGTCTATCATCATCATCATTGTCATCATCAGGGTCGGTTTTATGTCTGCTTTTCCCATGCTGGCATGGGTTCAGTGAGACTTCATGAAACAGTATTCTACAGCTAGATGCTCTTCTTGCAGCCAACCTTTACTTGCTTTCTGGTAAGATATTTTACTCCACACTTTTCGTTTTGGAACCACTCAGTTTATGGGTCTTGTGCTGGTGCCAAGACAAAGCATCCAGTGCACTTTGTACAGTGATTGGAAGGGCGTCTGGCTGCAGAAACCATGCCAAAGCAGACACTTGAGCTCAGAGCACTTCTCTGGTTTGTCGGTTCCTGTTGAATCTTCCAACCTATGTCAGCATGGAAAATGGATGTTTAAATAAGATGATGATGATAATGAGCTTCTTTCCAGTTTCTGTCTCCCAAAATCTCTCAAAAAGGCTTTGCTTACAGAAACATGTACAAATATGATGAAAAAGTATCAGGAGCAGAATACTAACACCTCATCCAATATAATAGAGCTGATAAGCTGTCAACTCTTGTCAGATATGAACATGACTTAGGTAATTCTGCATGAGAGAGATATGGGGCAGAGTAGAGAAATAATCTATCAAGAGATGACCAGACAACTTCAGGTCATTACAGACAAGAATAGGAGTCAGAAGATATTGAAAGTTGGCTGTTAATGAGGAAAGATGGGAATTTGATATATATATTTGATTGGAGTCAGAATGGAGGTATGTGAAAATGTGATTTGAGTGAGTAACTGTTGGGAAATGGTATCCAGATGATAGGCAAGACAACTTGGTAGAGTCCTGTCATGAGAATGGATGCTGGTTGCTAAATGATTGTGAAAATAAAAATACATTAAACAAGAGATGAAATGAAGTATAAGTGAACTAATGGAAATAAATGTAACTAAAGAGAGATTCATTTAGAAAGAGGTCACTGTGCATTGCCAATATGAAGTGGTGGACTTTAAAATGAATATGTAGCTAATAATTAAGGAATTACATAAAATCAATAACTCTGTCTTTTACTTAACTTTATTCCAGAGGATTGAATTGTTTAGTGTATAAAATCTCAGCCATTTTAATAAAATGAATGGTGAGATAAAGAATTTTTCTCTATCTTTTTTGTTCTAATGATTGATTGCCAAAAATGTTAAAGGTCACAAAAGCTAAATTCTGAGAACTTTCTAATTTGTTTATAGTTTTAATTGAATTTTCAATGAGTACAATAACATAGAAATGAGAACAATACTGCCTACTACACAGACAATACAGAACTATTCTCACAGTCTTCTAACAACGAAATACATTTTATCTATTTCATATTCCGCCACACAACTAATACAAATGCAGTAAACACCAATCCCATTGCACTGCTAATTATTTCTTGTCACTCTTCCAATGAAAAGCAATGTTTTTTCCTTCAGAATTAATTAAATCCACAGCGATTCAAAATACAAATTAAGCACATCATTCTACTTTCTCAGCCAAACAACTGGATATAAAGTTCTCTTTATACTCTCTTGGGGATGGAGGGGGAAGAGAGATTCAAAATAAAAAGTTAAAAATAGCCATAGTTTAACAAGAAGTTGTAAAATGAAAGCATTAAACTTTGTACAAGTAATAATAGAGTAAAGAATTAATTGGCACCACTAATTATTGTACAGTAAAAAGACAAACTTAGGCTTCATGATAGTAAGAGCTATAGATTATTGGATTAGGGTTATGTATAATTTATTACACTGGATATATCATATTTACTGAAGTAGTTATATTTACTGAAGTAGTTATAAGCTTAAATATGAAATCTGATATTATTTTATGCTATTTTTGTATAGTTTAAGTATATTTTGTTTGTGAAAATGTTGTAAGTCTGTACCATTGAAACTTAACCAAATATGTAAACATTGAATATTAAAAAGAAACTACTTACCACTTGAAATAAAGCAAGGAAAGCTCCTCCTACATTGTCAAAGTTCACTTTAGAATTTACCCAAGTATAGTTTTTATAAAGACATTCTTGTTTGCTGGCCACCTCCGTTGGGGAGATCCTCATATTTGTCTCGTTGACACACTTGTAGAACTTTCCCGCAAATAACTGCACTCCCATGATAGCAAATATCAACCAGAACACAACGCACACCAACAGGACGTTGAAAATAGAAGGAATTGACAGCATCAAAGCGTTAACAATGATCTGAAACAAAGAGGAAATAGAGTTGAGATGTATCATTAAAGAAGAATCTATCAATACTATCACTACTCAGAGTACTGAGGAGGCAACTGAAGAACTGACTGCACACTGGCAGCACCTTAATGACTTCTATCAGAATAGAATCTGGTATGGTAGTTATTGTAGAAAGATTCATTTTGAAATTGTAACAAACACTGTCAAAGATGACCAAAACTAGAGTAAAACCTAATGGTCTAATGAGTGGCAATAATTAGAATACTGTAATGAGTTTCATAAGAAAAAAATTGCAGAATGTATATGAATCTTAGGTGCAACTGGGGATTGACTTTCATTTTCTGTTATTATTAGATGTAGTTGCTTGTCTGCCCACTGATTATTCCCAGAAAAGGACTTGAAGAACTGCTAATTCAGAAGACAGTGTATATTTTAGATTGTCTAGAATTGCCTTGAGACAAATGCTATCCTTTTCAAATGAGATACATTGAATATCTATAAATATTTGATAGTAGTGCTTGATATCCTTAAGAAATGCATAATAGAACAATTGATCTATAGGATTTGTATAATTCAAGGACCTACTTGGCTGCACTCAGCTGAAAGTAAACACATTTATTTGAGAATATTATTAACATACATTTCAATATTTATACAAACCATTACTATCAAGAAAGATTAGAAAGCAAGAAAAGTTTAGTGTCCCAGAGGAGTGCAGAGGAGCTGTATCTTAAAGAGAAGAGTCTAACAGATTAAAAATTGATTGAAGAAATGAAATAAATTCAGTCCATATCAAGAGTTTTAAAATCAGTCAGCAGTGACCTTTTGAGAATATATTTTCAAGCCAAGCCATTAGCATTGCTACATTAAAATGATAGACTGTTTTACAAAAAACAGACTGCTTTTAATTTTTGCTATTAAGTCAGGTTATATTTAGTAGCAGCATATGACAGTTTTCTTTCTATTTTGATTGTTAGCTCTGATATCAATAGCTGTCCAACTCACATTAGTATTGGCAATGATGATGATGGTGATGATGATGGTGATGATGATGATTGCTAGTAATTTATAGCATGAAGACCATTTTACACAAAAGAGAAAGTAAAAAAAAGTTTAGAATTTTACTGCTGCCCCACCACTATCACCACCACTACCACCTTCATGACAGCCCACTACAACAGCCAGATCATTTAAGTTGGGTTTTCATTACATCAATGCAAACTTTCTTGAGAAAAAATACAAAAGAATACCATAAAACAGCCACTGAATTAAATAATTCCTCTGTTGAGATTTAAAATAAGTCAGTTTCATACAGTTCTCCATTCATTGAATCAAAGTTAGTGGCAAATGAACAGACAATGATCTGAAAGTAACATCAGTAGAATATAACGGAGAATGGGAAAATGTACCTGAAATGGGAATGGTGATTTAACTATTTCAACTGTCATTAACATGAAATGTCAAGTTGGGTGACACGTAGACAATTGTCTTCAGAGATACTCCTATTACTAATGTAAAGCTAAGTTCTCTGAAAAAGTTTACAAGCAGGATAACAACAGAAAGTTATTGCTTGGAATATACCCAGTGAAGAATTTAATGATAAAGTCTTGAAATAATATAATCATACCTTCATTCCTTGCCACCGAGAGACCGCACGAAGAGGTCTCAGTGCACGAAGCGTTCGGAGGGATCGAAAAGCAGTAATTTGTTCCATACCTAAACCTGATGCTGCGAGACTTATAATTGTTATCTAGAGAAAACGAAATAAAGACAAATTAGTGAATTATCCAAATAGAAAGAAACCAAAGAGAATGTTGTTAGGTGAAAGTACAGGTTGAATTGTAGTTCTATTAGTTTATCAAGTCATGGATTACTTAACTAGTAAATAGCTTCACTTTATGATGATGTAGTGAGTTGTACATAATTGAAGTGTGAAAGAACATAAGTGAAGAAATTTGCAGATTTAGATAATTTTATGTTATGGAGGGTTGACATTAAATTATGAAAGGAAAGCAAACATTAAACAATTTCATATTTATTTTGGTGAAATAGCGAGAGGTTAAACATTTTGTTCTGATGAATATTTGTTGAACAGAATGGTATTACATAGAGAATTGGAGTGTGGAAAAGAAGGGAGTAATGGCGATAGTGATAAATGAATGTAACTATGCAAAGGTACTGAATAATTTCTATAATGCTCATCAATAAAATTTCTGAACATAACAAAAATATGTTTGTGATAATGTAATATGTTGAGAATGACATTACTAAATCTATGGAAGTAATAATGCACAATGAATGGATCTAGTGCATCAAACTGGATCTAGTGCATCTGTTTTAAAAGCTGTTTTAAAAAGTAGCATCACCTTTTGAAATGCATTGATTGTTCAAAGAAAGCACAATATGTAAACTCTGTTTGTTTTTAGTCATAATCTAAAACTGTTGCAATTAATATGGTTCCTGTACTTGTGATAAATCTTTAAAAGAACCAAAAAAAAAAAAAAAAAAATGAGTGGGTGGGCTTTTAAAAGATGAGCTATTAAAGAAAACAGGATTATTTTAATCAAAAGTAATTCAATCTTTGTGGAAGATTCAAAGAGAATTCCAATGAACTCTAAATTATTGATAAGTATTTCCTAGAAATTGATATAATTCAAAATGAGTATCAACTTTGAAATATCTTATGAAATGAGAGAAAGAGAAAAATAAAAATGGAAAAGAACAAAGTAGAAATAATAAAAGTGTCTGTGAATTTTACCAATAAATTTCTCTGCTGAGAATCCTTTTCTGTGTCATTGATTATTATTATCATACAAACATGTGATAGGCATCTATAGATCACTATTAATGGTTTGCCAGAATAAATTGACAGCTGCCTTAGAAGATGTTCACAAAATTGTTTTTGGCATACATGGCATCTTCCATTAATAAAAATTGACATTTTTCTAAGTAACATTTAAATAAGCAAAGCTCATGCAAATAACAGACACTAATGTAAGAGGAATTTGGTTAATTTTAAACCAAAGTTTATATATATTATATATCTATATATATATATATGGACGTTAAGTGATGATATATATATATATATATATATATATATATATATATATATATATATATAAAAGTTATTTAAGTGGAAATGCTAAAGAAATTAATTTGTAGTATAGGTGGTTTATGTTTTCACCAAATCTTTTACAATATTTAATGCTACTGTTCACTTTTAACTAGAGTTGGTAATCCACTATTTGAGAAAGAATTATTTCAAAATGATTTTAATTCTTAGTTCAAGTTACAAAATATGAAAAACACGGGGAACAAAAAAAAAAATGTTTATGTGGTTTTTGCCTTATTAGTTTTTAATATTTTCTCATTTGTCTGTTTCCTGTTAATATTAAATGGATAAACCTGCAAACAATTAGTTGAAATATCCAAGAATCAATTTTTTGTTAAATGAGAATGTTACCTAATTTCTAGAAAGGCTGAGTGAGAAAATAATATTGCTGTCTGATGTCTCTATTAGGGATTAAATGTTTAATATAGCATGATTTGATATTGTAGATAATAACCATAATGTTGTTAATGATACATTAAAGCTAAATGCTTTAGTTTAAACATAACAAGAATTGACAGGATGACAAACATTAGTGAATAAATAAAAAATGAAATTTTACAGTTGAAATAGAATAATGTAAATATTTTACTTACGCAAACAATGGTAAAATCAAGTATGGTCCAGAAATGCGTATAGTAATGGACGAACCCAAGCGCTAAAAGCTTTAGAACCATTTCAAGGAAGAACAGCAAACAAAATGTTATATCCAAGTAAAAAAGAGCAAGTTTCAAGTAAGGCTTTTCATGTAAATAAATATCTTCAAATGCCTGCAAAAATGAAAGAGCCAAATATGACTTTATATTAGAAATTGTGTTGAAACTTATGAAATACACCTCTAACAGTTTTGTCACAGTATTTGCAAGAAATAGTTAGAAATAGTGTTATTAAGGTTTAAAGAATACCAATAGAAAGTAGTTTTAGAATATCTCAGGAGTTATTATGAGATATGATTTAAAAAGACTCATAAAAGTGGAACATCATTTGAATTACAGACTTTTAAAGGGCGAGTACAGGAATCTGCTAAGAACATTAATCTAATTTATTTACTGTTTCAATAGCTAGTTTAGATTGATAATTAAATTCTATGAATGCTGTTGACGATTTCAGAAGTAACTGCCAACAGGTATATTTACTGTTCAATGTTTTGATACAGATTCCAATCTAAAGGCATCCTAAAGCCATCAATATTTTCCAATATACAAATATACTATTGTATATTGTAAATGTACAATAGTAAACAATATGTTTACTATTTATTGTGTTGTCTACAGGTATTTGGCATTCATTTATGTGGCTGGAACACAATGTGGTAATAAGAAGAAAGTGTAAAAGGATTATTTATTCAGTGAAATCCATGAATCACTGAGACTGTCTGGAAGACGAAAAATTGAAGAATCCATACCACAATTTTATGTCCAGAAGTATCTTACATACTCTCTTTTAGTGTGACAGCATCCAATGTCATTGAAATGTGTCAAATTCTTGTAATGAGACAAAATCTATGAAATCAAGTAATAGAGTTTTAAGGCGTTAAATTAACCACAAAAATGAAAATTTTTAAACATTCAGGACCACATATTATGGAGAGTGTTCAAAGCATGCAGCCAACAATGTTAACATCAAAACTCTGAACCACATATTGTACTAATTTTGAAATGAGATAAAAATCTATTTCAAGTAATTCTAAGAAAGAAAATATGTTATTTTTAAAATGTAAATATGTTGAATCAATATTTCAAAGTTGTTTCTTTATTGAAATGTATCTATTGTACACACACAACCATTACTTTATATTAAGAGTCTATTTCAAATATGTCTGCTATAGATGAATATTATTCCAGTCACATTGATATAACATGTACAGCATGCATTGGATATTTGTGAACATACTTTGATAAGCTAAGTGAACAAAAGCTAGCATAGTGTTATGTGGCATGTGCCAAATTTTAACTCTCTAATTCCTCTTTCAGATGTATCAGCATGATAGATTCCTATCTGACATAGGAAATAAAAAGACACATTGTACTTGTGACTCAAATTACCAACAACAGCAACTCTGAATTTGCCAGCTTCTTGAATGTGACTGGGCCTTTGTGAGAAATAGTTGAAAGCTTTTGGCTGAGACAGATCATCCATAGCCAAGGGAAAGAAACATTCTCAGCGGTCAGATATATTCAGTTTGGTCAAGTTTGTTAAGCTGGCCCAGAACATTAATGACAACCCTAGCTGGTCAACGAGAACCACTGCCAAGTAATTCAAGGAGATGGAGTCCACTATCAGAAACAAAATCTACTTGATGAAGAAAGAGCAGTTCATATCCAACAAGATCCTAGGAGAATTGTGTGATCATGTGATCTCCTAACTTGCATGATTTGAACTCTTTGGATTGCTGTGTCTAAGACATCATTGGTGTGGGTTGTCATCGTGAGTGGCATGGCTGAGTGTGACTTGATTTTGATATGCAGCTACTTCAATGCTCACATTGGTGCCATCATTGCAGCTGAGATCAGTTTCATTGGATGGCCTGTTCCTTCAATGAAAGAAAATGACACACACACATTCTAGCTGAATGTGTGTGTGTCATTTTTCAGAGAGGTGTTTTTTGGCTTGATTTTTCTTACGTTTTACTTTGTTCTCACCTCTTTTAATATCAACAGAGAAACTTGGCTGTTTCATTACTTACCAATAAAATACTACTTGCAAAAATCATTATTAGAACACCAGTTTCGAAATATTTGTTTTCACAAACCATCATTAAACGACGACGAAAATTATTCCACTTTTTTCCATGGGTTGTGTCATCAAATTCTCGAAGACACTTGAACCTGAAATGTTGACAACAATAAAATGATTATCAGACTTAATTGCTTTAAAATAGAAATGCAGTAATGAGGTTTATTTAGGCTAAAACCATAAGATCATCATCGGCAGTCATTGAGAGATATAATATTTCAATATACTGTATTTTGTTTGCATATATATTTATTAGGTGAGGAGAATAGAGCATTTTACATCATGGATACTCCTAGAGATTAGTGTCCTACTGGTATAATTAGTTGCAAGAAATGAACAGAAACTTAATTACTGAAAAGGGAAGACAAAAAAGACTGATTATGGCAAGACTTTAGAGGTATGTGGTGAGGAGGAGGAAGATAAACTACAATGTAGAATATGCATTGTCTGGGATTTTAAAAAAATGATTTTGTATTCTTTATTGATATTATAGGTTGGCTGGTTATTTCTGTTTTCTTGATTGAAGAAGCAAGTAATTTTGTTTCAAGACTTATCAGAATAAACAATTTGAGAATACTGATTTGTCTACAGCCATGATAACAACTTAGCAACACTGACATGAAAGTTTTTGAAAACGATTATTTGTTCATTTTACAGTAAAGCTATTCAACCAAAGGTCAGCATTGAATTAAAACAGTAATTTAAAAGATGGTAACAGGATTTTGTTGAAATGCTAGCAATACTCACCTGGATGTGATAAAAAGTGGTAAGCAAGGTTGTATATCTTTCTGTTGACATGATGATACATCTTCTTCTACACTTGAGTTGTCCATAATGTCAGGGATGCTACCCAGGGAACCTAAGCTACCAAGACTTTCATTGTTACAGTTGTTCTCCATTATAACATCATCCTTTGGAGGAGTAAAAATAATTACAGAAATTAGCAATATTTTTGTCCCTCTCATTACTGGAGTGAAATATATGATATAATAATCATGATAGGATAGCAAGATGCTTTACTGTTTACTTTCCTCAAATAGCTAAGATAAAATTAGAATGTTAATTTTAATGAAATATTGAATATCAAGAGTTGATTTATTGAAAGAGAATCTTCTAAAAATAAAAGTTGTAATGTAGTGGCCATCTAGTGTGATGGCACAGTGGTTATATGGTGCAAAGTTAGCTTCTCAGCAGAGTCATAGTTGAGTGAGTCTTACTGTGACAGGTGTGTACAAGACAACCGTTTGTTCCACATACTTCACAATATTGAATAACCACCATTATCATGGTAAATGTAAAGAGGAGGTGCTAAATTTCTTGCACTTTGGTTTCATCACACACACGCACGCACGCACACATGCGCGCGCGCACACACACACACACACACACACACACACACACACACAGAGAAAAGTATGAATTCTATAGATGAAAATTCTGATTATTGGTGCCTATATAACTGGACATTATTGTCAATAAAGATAAATCAAAATTGATAAAGAAAAACCACAAACTTTTTGCAATTCCATCCTTGAGACAAAGATAAATGAACAATATATAAAGAAATAAAATAAAATAGTTTAATAATGATTTATTAGAAAGGCAGACATATAAATTTGAAGGAGAGGAGTAATTGACCTCAGTATAGCAGTACTTATTGATCTAGAGATGATAAAAACCTCAATGGACACATGTGGGAATTAATCAAATCTGGCACTTGCTCAAAGTGCTGTGCACTGGGGCTGAACTCAAGACCACATGATTGGGAACAAAAATTATTTCACAATTGCATGAATGTCATATACAGTTAGAATAGACCGCTAGATGGCAACAATTACATGTGTGTGACATACAACTAGAACAGTCCACAAACATTACTAGACTGGTAATTTGGTTTCGTTTGCTATGACTTCATTAAAAAATATTGAAGATTTACTTTTATGTGAAATTTGAAAATACATATCATGGGAAATAACAGGTTTAATTGCATCAATAATTTAATGAAAACCCATGATATAAGCTTGGATAAATATATTGCAGTATGCAGTAGAGGGGTAAAGGAAATATTTTAGGGAAAGTGATTGGCAGCCAAGTTGCCAAAAACTCTAATAGTACTCTACTTCCTTCACACAGGTGGATTACTAACAGAAAAGATATCAGATTAATGTGACTTTTAGATACAACAGTGTTAATTATCAATTTTGTTGAATCTCAGCTCTTGCAACTGGAGCTTATGTGAAGATATGGCTTGTCTTCATAATCATTTCACTTTGACATCTAAAATTTTGATGGTTACAAGGTAATATTATTGCAAGATTGAATTGCGGAAAGAATTCAAATAATATTTTGTTTGAATTTGCATGGCATATTTTTATCAATTAATAAATTTTGATTATCCAGCAGATTAACAAATATGATATTGCTATCAAAAATTGCATATTTGGCTGATATATTTACAAAACTGTATAAATCACATTTATCTCTGCAAGAAAAAGAAATTAGTGTTTTCCAAGCTGAAGGTGAATGATATTACAAATTGCAATACTGGATTTCAACTGTGGAAAAAAGTACATTTGAATGTTTCCAATTCTTAGTGACTTTATAGTTGATATCCACAATTAACAATCATCTCTGTGGCTTATTAAATTCTCTGAATATTTCCCAAATTGAAGAACACTGATAATTATTACATACAAATTCTGTTCAAAGTTAAAGAAAAGCCAAGAGAGTTTCTGTAAGTGGATTACAAAAATTTAAAATTATTCAGAGAGTCAGTTGAAGGCTAAGTTTGAAAGAATTCTGGTATGGTGTGGTATATTTGACAAATATTCATATTTATCAAAACTGGCTGTTTGAGATCTATTACTATTTGCAACAACATATTTGTGTGAATTGAGCTTTTCTAAGAACAAAAACTAAATATTACAGCAAACTAGATACTGCACAACATTTCAATTATCCAGTATTAAGCCAAATCTTTTCAAAGGTTACTGGAGTCCAATAAACAACATATTCTTACTATTATCTACTTTTAAGATTTTTTTCACAAATTTATGGTAACTAAAAAAATTTTTTATTTTGATGTTTCATTTATACATATTTTGTCTCTGAAACAATTTTGTTTTCATTTAATATCTAGTGGCTGAGGTTATCTGTTGAATGTAGGTGTTATGAGAACCCTGTACTGGAATCATTCACTATGTATCACATTATGTAACATGACAGGAATTCAATACCTTTCTCAAGATCAACTAAAGAAAGATGATTGTTGTTTGTAAAGTACCGCTTGTCAGAAATACACCATTCATTGTTTTAAATCCTGTCCTATTCAATACACTGTACTATATTATCTTCAGACCTTAGTGCAGTTTCTCTCTAATTACCTCTATAGCAATTAATACAGCTGCTGCTGCTAAATCAGCCAGCACCTTGTAAATGACTAGTGTCACTTCAACCCACTTCTATATCTGAGGATCTCACATTAATTGATTTATTTACCTTCTTTAACCCCTACACTTGAAGCTACTGGTAACCTCTGCCTCTTTCTCTCTCACTCTCTCTCTGACACATATAAAACAATGCCAATCTATACCTTTAGCTCCATTATAAGCAGAACAATGGAGAACATCTTAAAAGACACCTACTGACTAATAGATCTCTGTTATTATTGTAGTCATTCATTGATTATATTTGCACCCCCTCCCTTTGTGATGTATTTCCAGTAAACTCTTCTATCAATCCTCTAATAACAGATAAAAAAACTAACAAAAAAATCTTAATCAAAATAAATAATGGAAGATTAGTTTTTAAAGTAGCAATGGTGGGAAAAAAACACACACACATTAATTTACATCACAAAAAAAATAAAATGATAATCGCAATATTGGCTGTAGCAGCGTTGTAGAGTTTATTGGAAATATTTTTTCATGTTAATGTAGTTAAGAGGCTTCACCAATGTCATTGTTTGGTTTACTTACCAGTTTAGACTTTTTTAAATTGTTCCGCAAGTCTATCTTGGTTTCTTCTGAGTTCTGCTGAACTGTGGATCAAAAATGGAAATATAAGAAAGATAATTGACAGTCAGTTGGTAAGTAACATTAAAGTAAATGCATAAACAAGCTATTTCTGAGAGTACTCTTTTTTAGCTCTACATACAAATGACTTCAAAATTCATTATAATACTGTTTCTTAATTATCTTGGAAACTCAATGTTATAATGTTTTTGTACCAAACAAATTGAGAAAGCCAGCATTTGGTTCTTGCATAATTCAAAGTAAATAATTAAATAAAGAAAATCTTAAAGGTGTGTACTGCATATAAAATGAAATATAAATTTATATGTTTGAAGAAGTGTGTGTATGCAAAATGCTGAGAAACAAATAATGGCATAAAAAGGTTGCCTGTCTGATTATAATATATTGCTCTCTTATTGCAATCTCTATCAACATGTGGAGAAGTAGACAGCTAGAAATATGTAAGAGTAGAGGTAATGCATAATTACTATGGGGACACATATATTTGGTGTCGAGTTATTCTGTAAGTGTTGTAAATCTAATCTAGAAAATACAGAGTTTCAGGAAAATTATCTGAACAGATTTCTTGGCTGTTTTTACCATATTGTACAAATTATTCACTCGGTAAAACAATCTAATTTTGCTACAAAGAGTAACAAGAATGATTTTAACTGTTCACACAGTATTAGCGTCATAAAAAGTGGTGTCTCAAAGAAAGGAATAGTCTGTTTCATTAAATAACCAATAGATATAGGTAATATATAGCAATATACCTCATTATCAAAACAAAAGAGCTGGAGAAGACTGTAATTGGACAGAATGTATAGTTCTGAACATGGCAGCTCTTCCAAAAACATCTAAGCACAGAATAGCATTAAGAAATGGCAAATTTAACATAGTTTTGGTTTTATTTTTCATTAAATCTATAATTTTTGGTGAAATATTCCGATAATCTGAATATGAATTACAATTTCATCAAATTGTAATATCTGAGACAAAGTATGAGCCATTTCATGTTTGCAACAACAGAACAGTTGCAGGGAAAGGAGGATGGTGGTGGTATCAATGAGAAATGACTGATTGATTTTTAAATGATTATTTATCATCATGAATACTCCAGAAACCAATAATTAAGGATCAATATTCATATTAAGAATATCATTAACTTTGTTTTTTAGCTCTGTTCAAACATTAAATGCGAAAAGAGTTCTTTGATGACTCTACACAGCAACTGTCTCACTGTAATTCTCGACTGTATATGAAGTTACAATAACAAGAGATTTATGTGTGTGTGTTTGTGTGTGTGTGTGTGTGTGTGTGTGTGTGTGTGAGTTTGTGGGACAGAGAAATATTAATTGGTGTGTGTATGTGTGTTGTGTTTGCAGAACTGAGAAATATTAATGTGTATATGTTTGTTTATATATGTATGTGCTTGTGGAATAGAGAAATATTAATTTAACACATTAATAAAAGAAAAAGAGAATTTTTATTGGCTGAACACAATTTCTAAACCAATGAAAACAGTGGAATTATGAAAGGAAAAGCATTAAAAGGAAAAAAAAAAAAAAAA
>NC_069000.1:7956214-7970592 GCF_001194135.2 Octopus bimaculoides
TTTTTTTTTATATACATCAGACAGGAATATATACTTCACCAATCCATGAAATTCATGCATTGCAAACTACCTTCTTTGAGTTTTTGAAAGTGTTCTTTATTGTGAAGACTAGCCATAAGATGTGGTGTTGTACTTGCAAAGATGCTGGTCTGTTGATGTCGGTATTGCCAGCTGGTGCTTGGGGTGGCCTGCTGTTGGTGACTAAAATAGTAGTAGTAGTAGTAGTAGTAGTAGTGGTAGTAGTAGTAGTAGTAGTAGTAGTAGGAAGAGGAGGAGGAGGAGGAGGAGAGACAATGTATTAAGTAGCAGTGGCAGCAGCAGCAGTAATAATAGTATTTGTAGAATAATAGTAGTCATAGAAACAGCAGCATTGTTAAGAGGATGGAGTTAGTAAAAAGTTAGCATTACTAATGTTAGTCAATACAGATTTGTTAGTTTTTATAAAGTAAAAGTGTTAGTATTAAGTTTTGTTAAAAATTGCTTGTTATATACTTGACTGAAACAATGATGAGTGGAGTAATGTTTTGTCAAGATTTGGTCATTAGAAAGAAGTAGCCTAGCTACTCACTAGTTACTTCCTATAAAACTCTATCAGTTAAATATTATTGTAAATTGTGAGTGAAGAAATTCTTAAAATGCATGTGTGTGTGAGTGTGAGAGAGAAAGAGGTGAAAAAGAAAATGCAAAATATTAGAATAAGCAGAAGATGGATGAAAACATCTTTTAATTTAAATTTTGGATGTAGGAAAGAGTGTTTAAGAAATATAATTATAGTTTAGGATAACATGGGTCTGCACTCATACCTTTGTTTGTAAAGTACGTAGCTTCAAACGATATTTGTGGAAGTCTATATCACTCTCTAACTTGGAATTGTCAATAGACCTTATTGCTATTTAAGACAAGAATGGCATAATTATGGTTGTATAATATGAGTAAACCTGATGAGTTATAAAGTGCTTGATTACTAAATAATGATTTCTTTGTAACAATTAGCATAAAAAAGACCTCATGTTTAATAATAAAGATGAAATCATTCAAAATTATATCAAAATAGACTGTGATGATTAAACTAAGACTATTGGAGAAATTATTATTCTAATTAATATGGGAATAAAGATTATAATGAGGAAATAATGAGGAAAGTGAGAAGAGTTAAAATGGTGATACAATTGATTGTTTTGAAAGAATGTAGCTCCAGTTGTTAACAATTGTCTTTGTTTGTTGAAGAGGGAAGCAAATCAATTGTGATTTGCAACTTTCAGTGCCAGTTTATCATATAGCCATCTTGAGTGCTATTGTAGTGCTGGATTAATGGTTTAAATTTGGGGCCAATCAACAAAACCATTCAATCCTATTGCCCCAAACAGGTGGCGTCCTTCAGAAGCTGGTAGCTTTGTAAAATTGACTATCAAGAAACTTCCACAAAAAAGAATTTTGCTTTGAGCTACTCTCCATAACCTTAACCCTAATGTAAGTTGAAATATATGTTATTGGCCTGCTACCATGGTGCACCAAAGCAACAGTATGCTGTTTTTGTGGTGTATAAACTATACTTAGTCAAGTACAGACTACATGTCCTTGTTGACAGGTGTGTATGGCTGTATTTTGTTTAAAACACAGGCTACATAGAAAATAACAGACAATGATTTTCACTTTAGGTGAGAACTATAATGATATTGTGTCAGCCATGACTATGTACTATCTAAATATTTTTATGTAATAAAGAAAATAGTTTATTCAATATTGCATTTGAATTATTTTATTGTTTGATAAGAAAATATGCCACAGCAGGGTGAGTTGGTATTGTGAACAGTTATTGTGCCCAAAACAATTCGTGTGTTGGGTGTTTTAGAGGTCCACTATGATAAGCTGGACATTTATAATATTAATGCATCTGCTTGTTAATCTCTGAACATGTTATATTGAAAGCAGCAAAGGAGTGTTTGAATTGTGGAATAATAATAGTAATAATAATAATAATAATGTTTTCATAAGCCCTTATTTAAATTTAGAGTATTTCTGTTATTAGTGAAACATCTTGGCATTATTTTTATCTGACCAATAGTTTTGTTTCTATAGTCGTTAAAGATAGTCCTATCATACAATACTGCAATTCAATAATTCCAATAAAAATCCAAATAACAAAGTCAAAATATAACGAGCTGCCTGTTGAGGGGGACATGAAATTTATAAAATATCTTTGTGAAAAACTATATCAATGGTTGCATTAAAAAATTTTTAAATGCAAATTAGCTACATGTTACACATACATATATATATATATATATATTTATATATATATATGTATATATATATATTTATATATATATATATGTATATATATGTGTAATTTTCTTTCAAAAGATATTCTATCAAGTCAATTGTCAATGTTTGAGTGACATACAGCTACTGGGTGGAGTGAGAAACTGCAAGGTGCACCCTGACAAATCTGGCATGTTCTTCTAGTGGGACCTGAAGCCCCATGGTGTTGGTGTATAGCCTGCTAAAATGAGAATTAACAACAATTAGTCATGCATGTTAGAATGAAGAGAGTGAAATGGTGATGGAAGGAGAGAAATGCTTCAGTTAACAATGATATAAACTGTTTGAATGACATAGGAAGTATAATCTTTGACATATTATATAATAAATGGATAAAAAAATCTATTTAACATGAGGAAATATTTTCTAAAATATCAACAAAATTAATAATTAAGTATTAATCTTTTTCAAAGCTATTATTCTGCTAGATTAAGCAACAAAAGCATAAATGATCGATAGACAACCACATGGTAACATGAATCCAGAGAAGACTTAATTTAGCAAGGACAATCAGATAATATATCACCATGAGATAAATATATAAGTATAAATATATGTACGTCAAGTACACACATACATATGCAATATGTTCTGATATTTACCAGTATACACACTTGTATCATAATTTCATTATATACTTTAATATGAATGCTGAGATATTCCACCCACAATGGTTATTGATGTCATTTAAATAAAGCCTCTATTAATATTATCATTGTTCCATAGTAATATAGGAAGCTTTCTATTTCATTTCAAAGCCCATTCCAATGTGCTACAGATAGAAATAACATGACGTTATCATTTTAGTTATGGCTGTTTCAGAGTCTGGAAAACAGGTGGTTCAGAAAGTATGTCTACCCACCCATATCAAAGTAGCACAATCGTCATTGAGCTTCAGTTTTGATTCCATGTGGGAGAAAACAACTGAAACATCAGACTTAATTAGAAATTACTATTGTTAGAGCAAGCACAGTACTACAAATCCTCAGAAAGCTATACCTGCAAGCAGGGTTCAATTCAGGACTGTTTCACTTAGTAAATGCCCTAAGAAAAGCATGAATGTCACAACTAGAAATTATTGATAAGGTTAATGGTAGAAGCAATGAAAGTTAGAGGTGACCAAGATGGTAAAGAGCCAGAGTAAATACCTTAATGTTCTGAGTTCAAATTCTGTTAGACCTTTAATCCCACCAGTGTTCATACATGCAAAACTTATGAAATACAGTCAATTGGTGGAAATTAGTGATGGTTTTATAAGAAATGTTAGCACTTTCTTTTCTGACAAACTGAATTCTCTCTTACACAGTTATATAGCTATCAAATCTGACACTATTAAACACTCCCTTAAACCATTTGAAATTTATTTTAGAAAATACAAACACTTAGTAACATTATTAATAGAGAAAACAGTTTACAATTTTTTTGGACCATGATCGAATAATCAATCTTTCATGCCTATAATTTATCAAAAATATTTAAAGTTAGAACTTTTAGTATATTAAGTGATTATATAGTACAATTAAGAGCAACAGTGGTCAATATATCTTTCATTATATTATACACTCAGCTAATGTCAGTTATAACATATCTTTCAGCTTTAGTTCAATTGTTTTTAGATCCTTAAATATAATGATTCTGACTTACTTTGCTCTCTAGTTGGGCTAGCTCTGCTACAATGTTTTTTTAAAAAAAATTTATGTTCATCATCATTATTGCTTAAAACATGGGTTAGATGTGGAATCAGCAGAATGCCACTATTGTTCACAACCTTGTATCATCTACCATATTATCTTATCCCACTTCAACCCATTCATTTTCTAGTTTGCTTCTGTCAAAAGTAACCTCTACTAGTTCCTGCCAGCCATTTGAAACACATATCTGATCAACATCCAACAAATTATATTTAATACCTATCACTTACTACCACACATCATCAAAACTCTTTATTTGTTAGCAACTTCCTAACCATTTACCTCTATACTATCCTAGTTACACCTCTCTTTTCATTACAACCATCTTCCAGTACCTACATTGTCAAAATTATCAAGAAGCAGGGGATCAGCATCTAAAAATTGTTGAGTTATTGACTTAACTCTTAATGCAATTTTGGTAATTTTTTCTTCAAATGTAAAACAAAAACATTGACTGTGATGCATAACATTTTACTAATTTCATAACAACCTTCAAAATGGTCAAAATATTGAAATTCTTAGGTTGCTTTAAATAAAAGACATCTCTCTTTGTGAAATACTGCAATGTTGGAGAGATAAGTTTCATTTTCTTTTGTTCTTAAGCTCCCAAACACTTTCCCCCTGATCCAGTTTCAAACTGTATTAAATTTTTACATTCAAGAGACAGCAACAACAACAATAACAATACTTTTATAATCTGGTTTTGTTTTGATATTTATCAAAGCTGACCAATTCTATTTATGTTCTTTACCAGAAACATGAAACTATGTACAGCATATAATGTTTGTGTACACTTTAGAAGCTTCCTGTGATACCAGTCCATATCTGCTACTTTGATGTTGATTATACTCTCACGTTTATTGCATGCTGAACACTTGACAAGATTTAGACATTTTTTCTAATATTATATCCACAATCAAACGATGCTTACACTATATGAATGCCATAGATTTCTGCCTCCTCACGAACCAGATCCTGTTCTATTGCATATTTTCCTTTCTCCTATCTTATGATGATTGACTTAACACTGTTATGGTTTTGAACCAATTTAAGAAGATATAAAAATTATTATCATATGCAGATTTACTTACTAAAACAAATCATTCAAGGAAACACTGTTACCTTCATTTAGTCATTGAAATAACTCTTGGAATTACTTTGAAAAGAACACAGACAAGGCTACATGTAATTTTTAGCTTAATTGTCTACATTCATATTATGTTTCCTATGTGAAATTTAAAACATTTATATAGTTTTAGGAATGAAATATAGCTAAACTTCATTAAACCCTTCTCAAATAAATAAATGACATGTAAATTCGGCTTATGAACTAAACAAGTATTCTTTCCACTAAGTAATTCACATTCTCTCTTAGCCATTATATTCTATATGATGATACTGCACTATTAGTTCAAATAATTGTTGGCGTATATAAGCATTGACTTCATCTAGTTCACTCACTCAATGTGCTGATTTATATTGCCAACTGCCTCTTTTTCTCCCATCATCATTCTCCGATTAACTCTTAATGTATCCCCTCACAGCACAATGCATTCCTACACTTCAATAGACCTTAATACCAACAAATGTTCGAGTTTAGTAAAAGAAACGACAAGCAAATGCAAAATAATGTTTGTAAGTAAGCCACTGCAAGATCTCATCAAAATATGTCATTTCATCTTTGCCTGCTTGTTCTATAGAAGCTGGCACATAGTTAGAGAGGTGGAGGAGGTGTGTTATTAAGTAAAATCTGGTTTCATTGACTAAAAAATTGCTTCAAACAGACAAGATTAAGATATATTCATAAACATACATTACACAACATCCTGCTACTTGTTATTTCTTTATCTCTATAGAAAGCTTAAAGTGAGTGTGCATGTGTGTGTGTGTTTGAAATACTAGTCTCACAACCAACTCTGTACTTTCATTTCCATTGATCCACTTAAAACTGACTAAACAAAAGGCATTTATAATAAATAAAAGATTTTTGTTTCAGCACAATATTTTCTTAAGGTCTCTGTTCAGACTAAATGGAAACTATATTGATAAGAAACCATTAGGTTAAAACAATGCTATGTATACTTTGAAGTGTAACAGGGTTTGCCAATTTTAGTAAAATGATTGGTAAATGACAAGAATCAATTTGATGAAATATTAACAAAGTCTACCCCAAATGATTTTTTAGCAATTTGGATGTGATTTCAACTTCAATATTAATCTATTTAAAAATAGATATATAAGCAATGCCAGTAAAGATTGTTTTTTATTGATGTGCATCTAATCAAAATACAAAATCAATAATGATTGTTTTTCTCATGTTTATGAAATATTCTGTAGACAAGTAAATCCTTAGAGAGGTCATCATTCTCCCTGATATAAATATTTATATTATTTGTTCCAGAAAACACTGACCTACCATCACTATGGCTATCAAAACATTTCACCCAAATCTCATAACCTCTTTATCCATGTTCTTTAGCTAATCAATATATAACACTCCTCCACCCAATTTTATCACATGCCATTACCTCATTGATCTAATAATCTCAGCACGCTTTCATTTATATAAACATTACTTCCATACTGCATCATTTTATGTGGGTGAAGAAACTTGTGGTAGCAACAGACTGAATTATTAACTTCAAATGAATGTGGGAAAGATTAGGAGAAGTAGAAATGGAAAGTGGGTTTATTTTAAGTATATATTATGCAATTGAAAATACTACAGGTATTAATTCTAATTTATTTTTTTTATTTATAGTTTCAGCTTAGAGTTTATAGTTTCTAATTTAATGCTGTTTTGTTTTTATAGTTATTTTCATATTACAAGTGTTTCCTTTGATTACCAAGAATAAAACTATTTATTGGGGATAAAACTAAATAAATGAGGCTGTATGAGATAGATTAAGGTGATGAAGTAGTAACAAACTGCCTGTGCAAATATGCAGTCCTTTAAATGTTTCTTAAATGATTGGTCTTCTATGGGTTTAGAACCTTTCAAAAACTACAGTGTAAGACATCAAATAGAACTTTTCAGAAAATATTATGGTAGGTTATATAAGAATTTAAAGTATCAGTTAAGCATTGTTTGCTTTCATATATAACTTGTGCTGTTATGATATGAGCTAACATTTTCCATAAGTCAACTGTAGTTTAAAATTATTAATCTTATCTTTGATGCAAAGAAAATGGAAAAGCAACAAATGTAATGAAACTTAATCTTTTAATTGGTATTGCTTTAGTTAGCATGACACATAGGAATATGATTAAAGATAAAAAAATATTTATGAAATGGACTTATAGATTCACTGAAACATAAGAGTTTAGTTGTTTTAGAAATCATTTACAAATTACATCATCTAACAAATATTTTGATGCTTTTATAATTTTTATTGTAATCCAATTGCAAAAATAAACCAATTTTTCTGCCTAAATAGGGGAAAAAAAAAAAGCATTGTTTCTATTAATTTATAAACAACAATATAGTAGTTAAGATAACTTAGTGATAGCTAGCAATTATAAAAACCTGTTTCCAGGTTTTTATAATTGCTACATCACCATCATATGGCGTCTAAAGGATCTTACAGCGAACTGTCAGAATCTGTACTATCTCTGTTGGCCTTTCAAAAGAACTCTGAGCAGTTAACATAATCACATGTATATGGACATGATTATCTTTTATAAAACAACACACTATTTTGCTGTTGGAAATTGACTCCAATTACAATTAAAATCAACTATTTCTAAAGGATTTAGTCATAGAAAATATTTACAATCTAAATGGAGCAGTTAAATGAAACTTTATAAAATCTGTCAACCAATTATAATTATATTTACAAGAGGCCTTAATTTTCTTTAAAACTAAGATCTTTTAAAACTAAGATCAAATAGAATATATTAACTTTGTTTTTCTAAAAAATAGACATGACCTGTTTTTCTCTATTCATTTAAGCATTGCTTTGCAGTTAGTCATCTTCATCAGACAGGTTTTATTCTATGAACTGTATTGTTTAAGACTTTCACTATGTTATATATATATATATATATACATACCTATCTGTCTGTATAAGGTTTAAGTTGATTTAGTAGCATCCTAATATTTGTTTCTGATATAACCTACTACTGTGCTATGTTTATACCACCACTAAAGTAATTGATCATGGCAGATACTAACAATATATAGTTGGGGATTTTTTTGCTTTGTATAGATATTTCCATAAAACAGCAATGCTTGTGTTATCCTTTTATATTGTTACTATAAAGATTTTACACCATCAATCATAGTTATATTGGTATTTTTACTACTTTTAATTGTAAAAATCATTTTTGGAATCATTATTATTTCAGTTCCCTTAGGTTTCCCCTCTTACATCAGTAGAGAGTGAAAATATCTATACGTCACCCAGAGAGATAAGAATGCATGTGTGATGTGAGAGACTGTGAAAAACTTAGAAATCCTCATGAGCTATATCATAGAGACAAGTCAGATAGCTATAATATAACACTCAACTTAAGTGTATTGAAAGAACAGACATACTGGAAGTTTGGATCAATTAAGCAAAGAGAAAGTTTAAACAAAGCTGGTAACAAAAGACAACAGTAGTTTGGAAGCAACTTGATGAAATTGAGGATTTCAGCAGACTCAGTTAGATGATTCTCTTTAAAAAGACAATTATATTCTAGAAATGTTACATTAAACTACAGGAGAAACTGGTCAGTGAAGGAAGAATAAAGAATAGGTGTAAATGAACATAATCATTAGTTATGAATAATTAAGAAATAGAGTTTGAGTGAATTTAAGAGAGCAAGTTAAGATTATTGCTGGAAAAGAACAAGCGATATGACTAAGTGAACTTGGTGAAAAATGTCACCATGAGTTGACCATGGATAAAAAAATAAATGAGATAAAATGAGGTTTAAGAAAACTTTAAACAAGATTGATCAAGTGAAGAAGAAACCCAGAGTTTAATAGTGGTGATAGTGTAAACTAGTAGAGCTTATGCCAGCACAAAAACATCAATGCACAAATGTTAATGATGATGGGGTGGATAAGTCTAGTAAAAAAGCATGTAGGAATACCAACAAAATCTATTGGACAATGTATTGAATCAAAAGTTGAAAACAATTTTATTCTCCTGTTTCAGCCATGATGCATCATTATATATTTGTATTTCCAAGTAAGTATCAGCTTAAAAAAAACCAAGATTAATTTCTTTTATAATTTAAGTCTAGTTATTTGTTGGAATCTATTGAAAACTACACGCAATCCAGTCATAGTCTTGCAGGTAAAAATTCAAGAAAAACTATCTATTGAAAAAAAAGACGTTACTTGAATAATTTGATTTAAGAAAATGTTTTTCATAAACTTATATACTATTCACTCAAAATAAAGATGTGTACATTTGTTTTGATCCTCGCTGCTTCTTGTACTTACATTAGACTATATTCTCAGTTTTTTTGAAAAAAAAATATTAACACCTCAAATTTATATTTCTATGAAACTCCTCTATCATACATACATTCTACATAAATATGTATGTATGTGTGCATGTGTGTATGTGTGCATATATATGTTAGAAATAAGGAAACTGGGATGTATATGTTTATGTATGCATGCGTGCATAATGTTGCTTACCTTTAGAATATATAAATTATATTCCTAACATGAAATATTGTAAATTTTTATGAAACAAATTTCCTATGAAATTGTAAAAATATTTGAATAAAAATATGCATTCTTTATATGTACATAATGTATACAGACCATACAAACACATATGCACTAACAATTATGTGTCATTATAAGAAAATCATATAGATTTATAGGTAGAAAAGTTGATGTTTTAAACATGTGCAAGTTTGTGTGCAGCAAGGAATTGTTGTTGTATAGCATTGCACAATACAAAAGAAGGAGAAAAGAAATAGCTAGCTGGTCTAAAGAAAGGCGCTGATAGCAAATAAACAACTGAGTTGATGAATAGAAATAAAAAGATTACCATTAGGAAATATATTGCCGTTGCCATGCTATATCATCGAACTAGTGATGTGATGATAAAAAAATGATACTCGGCCCCAATCAGTTAAGGATTTATCAATCAGTCATTGAATAGGGAAAGCACATTCACTAGTTTAATGTAAGGAAAGAAAGGCGATCAGAAAAAGTAGCAGAATAGAAAATAATAAATAAATAAATTGATACTGAACTGAAAAATGACAGCCAGCATAATTAAATTGAATGGATGTTTATGTTTTATGGTGGCGCATAACTGAGTCAGCGAAGCAGTAGAGAAAGGAAGGAGCCAATGAAAAGACAGTGAGTTGGAACATCAGATGGAATAAAAATCAAATAAAAATAAATTAAATATATCTGAGAGTACACACAAAAAAAAAAAAATCAACCTTCACCCTTCTAACTTGTGAGAGTTTATCATTAATTATTTGTTTACCACAGAACATTGCTGACTTAATTATAAAATATAAAAGTAAGTTATATAGTTTACCTGAATTTGAAAACAAAAATAAGGGTGTTCATTGAAATTTTAATCTGCATGAATGTTACTTTAATTTTGGTTTAATAAAACATTTTAGTAAACTAAGTTTCAACACATTTTAATAAATGATGCTATTTTTGTTTATATAATCATTTTTCTTTTGCCTTCTGATAAGATATAGTTAGTTTGAATTGGGCCATGTTAGCATAGAGTAAATTAGGAGATTTTTTCTTTATTTCATAAATGGAGAAAAAACCTCAAAAACTGTTCTTTAGTTAGCATAGTTCTTTTTAGTAGAAATTGGAGTTTTCCTGATTGTTTTTATAGTTTGGTTTATGTTAAAATATTCATTTTGCTGTAAACACTGAATCTAAGCAAGCTTGCATCACTCTTTTAAGAATGCAATATTTAGTTTAAAAGATGTTTTAAAAACAAAATATATTGTATAGTTTCATCTGAAGTCTCTATAAATAATTCTATTAAATATTTATAAATAAACTTAAATTCATGACTAAAACTAAATAGTTTAAAGAGTAAAAGTAAAGAAATATTTCTAATAAACTTATATTTTTCTGCTATTCATTTTTGCCGATTTCTTTATCAATTCCAAGATGTATTTATTTTAAGCAATGCAATTCTAAAAGCAAAACTGTTTTTGAAAGAATGAAAAAAAATGTAAAGATATTTTCATCTTTTTTTGTGACTTTGCCTCCTATGTAGGTTACTGAAGTATGGTAAAAATATTTATTCCTTATCTTTGTGAAAATAAGTAAATCAATATAAGACAGATAAAGAACTGGTAGGATTTGAAATCAGTTTTTCAGAAGTGGCAGAACCAGTTTACTTTTTGAAATCTATTTTGCTAAGAATAACAAATATTGTTTTAATGGGTCACCAAAGAGAAACAGCTGAGTAAACCATCTTATACATAATTAGCTATGGGAAATAGTTGGCTAAATCTCTTTAAAGGTAAGTTATATAGTAATTAGTGGACAATATCATTAACTGAAGTAGTTCATTATAAAAGAAAAAATGAGCATTAAACATCAAGAGAAATACAGCAATACCAAATACTTCTCTTTAGTTGAAAATTATAATTAATAGAAGATATCTTTAAGGAAAGTAATATATCATACCAAATTATTTAATCAATGTTATACAAACAATTTAGGCAATGTGTTTCCCTTAAAGTAAAATTAGAAAGTTACATTTATCACTAATTAATAACTCATTAGTCAACATTGACCAAAGTAGAAGATCTCAAGATTTATAGAATATTTATATAAAGACAGGAGAAAGAAAAGAGATTGAGTGCTAGTTGTTTTATTTTTCTCAAAAATGAAATAGAATGACACTAATAAATAGTAAATAAAATTTGGGGCTTGGCTCAAGTATTGAAATAGGTACTCTATATTAAAACATCAAGGAATTGATTCAAAGGGTAGACAGATGCAACACTATCTAGTTCAATGCCTCATATTTCTGAGTTCAAACAGTTATAGTTGACTTTCAAAGCTCCAATACTGACAGAGTAATAAAATGAGGCTGAGTTGTCTACAACCTATCTACTACACTATACAAATTTTTTTAATATAATTAAGATATAATAATTAGCTAAAGTGAAATTTATGGTATTCTTGTAGCTACATAATTTCAGAAAATACACTATTAATATTATTTCTCATTAGGGTTGGCAGAAATATTACAATATCAGATCAAGTATTTTACAGTACTTAGTTCCATCATTGTTAGCCCCAAAGCTCAATAACCTGTCTGCACGAATCCTTCAAAATCAACGAGGCAAGCACCACCAGTAATTCACAGAACTTAACACAATTTACCGTGTTTATACCCTCCAAAAACTATCTTGTTAAGACATCAATATCTATATTGAAAGTAGATATCTCTAGTGGAATGGGTTGAGTGTTTTTTAAATTTAAATATTTGTACAAGTTACTGAAGTAAAGGATTTATGGTTGGGGGAATCCTTTTGTAGTGTAAACGATGTCTGAACAACAATAACGATTCCTTACATTGCCAAAACACCACAATATTTTTTCAGTTAGAGAAACAGCATAATGTTTTGCTTAAAGAGCATCACATAATATAATGTGTGTGTGTCTGCGTGTGTGTGCGTGTGCGTGAGCAAGTCATTGCCACCTTAAGATTTTGAAGTTGAAAATTATGCTTATAATACAGTCTACTGAGAACATTTACCTAATATTAATGATTTCTGGCATAGACACAGTTGATAATTTGACCCCAGAGGGATAAAAAGTAAAGTCGACTTCAGCAGGATTTGAACTCAGAACATAAAGGGACATTACTAAATAGCACAACTGCTATTCACTGTCTAAATAACAATAATAATTTCTTAAATTCAAATAACACCAACATAATTATAGAGGAGTACAGTCAACTCCTTACACTGGAGTAACATCACAACAATTATAGGAATACAGTCAATGGAATAAACTTCCAGCATATTATTGATGGCCTTCATCCAGCCAAACTTCATCAAGTATGGCAAGATGGAGAAAGAAAAAAAAAGAAAAAGAAAAATAGAAAAACAGTTGGCCTCAGTATAATTTGAACTCAGAACATATAGAAATAACACATATACTATAAGTATTTAGTCTAATGTTATGCTAATTTTTCCTTCTTACTATTTATGATAACCATATTAATGATGACAACAATAATTCTTTCTAATTTTGGCACAAGTCTAGCAAGTCTGGGGGGGGGGAGATGAAAGTCAGTTACATTGAACCCAGTGCTGAATTGGTACTTATTTATCGACCCTAAAAGGATGAAAAGCAAAGTCGACCTCAGTGGAATTTGAACTCAGAATATAAAGAAGCATTTTGCCACTGATTCTGCTTGCTCACCACCTTCAATGATGACAATAATGATAGTTATAATAACAACTGTTTCATATTTTGGAACAAAGTGTCAGCAATTTTGAGAGAGAAGGGTGCAAGTAGATTATACCAACCTCTGTAATTAACTGGCATTAGTTTATCGACCTCAGAGAGATGAAAGATTAAATTTACTTCAGTGGGATTTGAACTCAGAATGTAAACAGCCTGAAGAAATACTGCAAAGCATTTTCCCAACGTTCTAACAATGTTGCCACCCTGTTGCCCTATTATTAATAATAGTAATTCTAATTTTGGCACAAGATCAGCAATTCTGAGGGAAACGGACAAATTGATTTCATCAACTCCAGTACTTGATTGGTACTTTATCAGCCTCAAAAGGATGAGAGGTGAAGTTAACCTGGGTGGGATTTGAACTTAAAACATAAAAAGTCGGAAGAATGTAAAGATGGACAAAATGCCACTTAGCATTTTATCCAATAACACCAATGACTCTGCCAGCTTGCTACTTTAATAATAATAATAATAATAATAATAATAATAATAATAATAATAATAATAATAATAATAATAATAATAATAATAATAATAATAGTAATAAGCAAACCACAGCACATACCCAAGGCACACAGAGCTGTGCTCGGTAGTGAAGTGAAAGCACGTTATAAAAATAAAGCTACTGAATAATAATTCTACTATAGGCACAAGTCCTGAAATTTGTGGGAAGGGGGTAAGTTGATCATATCGACCCCAGTACTTGACTGGTACTTAATTTATTGACCCCAAAAGGATGAAAGGCAAAGCTGACCTCAACGAAATTTGAACTCAGAATGTAAAGACAGGTGAAATACCACTAAGCATTTTGCCCACCATGCTAACAACTCTGCCAGCTTGCCACCTTAATAATAATAATAATAATAATAATAATAATAATAATAATAATAATAATAATAATAATAATAATAATAATAATAATAATAATAATAAGACCTGAA